>NW_022631832.1:14655-26139 GCF_010015895.1 Lontra canadensis
ACACACACACCACACATACATTATATACATTCATTATTTGTAACCACAAAAAAAGTTCTATTTGTAAAGTGGTTCAGGTGCAGTGCAGTTACAAATACACATGTCTCACTACAGCACTCTTAATACATGCAGGCACCAAGAAATAACTCTGCACTGTGGTTTTCTTTGAAAAAGGCTACTTTCAAGTACCAGCCAGGCTTTAAGAGTCTGATCAGTGGCCTAGCACTCAAGTAGAAATCCTTACATGTACATATTTTTTTTAATGTTTATTCTGGATCTCTCCCCTTTCTGGTGACACAATTCTCTTGTGTGATGACAACCTAAGGGTGTTGCTGGAAGAATTTATATAGTAACAGATATAAACACAATGTCTCCCATAGAGAAAATGCTTAAAAATGGCAGCAAGTGTGATTATCACCTTCCACGGTTGAGAAGTGAATGTTTTCCCAGAAGTAATTTTACTATATATGTACACAATCCTCCTGAATCAGTCTGATTACATCCCAACACTGGAGAGAATTTAGTTACATGTCCCAAATCACACTTTTAGTAAATGGTCAAAGGAAAAAATATCAATAATGAGGTCCACTGGATCCCAAAGCCCAGGTTTTTTATAATACTCCCACATTACCTGATTTAGTTTCCTATTATTGCTGCAACAAATTACCACGAATCTAGGGGCTTAAAACAATGCAAACTTTTAAAAAAATAATTTATTTATTTTCATTAACAGATAATGTATTATTTGTTTCAGGGGTACAGGTCTGTGATTCATCAGTCTTACACAATTCACAGTGCTCACTGTATTACATATCATCCCCAATGTCCATCACCTAGCCACCCCATCCCTTTCACTTCCCTCCCCTCCAGCAACCTTCACTTTGTTTCCTGAGATTAAGAGTCTCTTATGATTTGTCTCCCTCTCTGGTTTCATCCTGTTTCATTTTTCCCTCCCTTCCTCTGTGATCCTCTGTCTTATTTCTCAAATTCCTCATATCAGTGAGATCATATAATTGTCTCTCTCTGATTGACTTATTTCTCTTAGCATACCCTGTAGTTCCATCCATGTCATTGCAAATGGCAAGATGTTGGGTTTTTTGATGGCTGCATAGTATTCCTATATAGGAATAGTATATATATATGTATATATACATATATATATACATATATATATACATATATATATATATATATATATATATGTGTCACATCTTCTGTATCCATTCATCTCTCAATGAACATCTTGGCTCTTTCCATAGTTTGGCTATTGTGGACATTATTGCTATAAACATTCAGGTGCACGTGCCCCTCAGATCACTACATTTGTATCTTTAGGGTAAATACCCAGTAGTGCAATTGCGGGGTTGAAGGGT
Organism: Lontra canadensis; assembly: GCF_010015895.1. Classification (NCBI taxonomy): domain Eukaryota; kingdom Metazoa; phylum Chordata; class Mammalia; order Carnivora; family Mustelidae; genus Lontra; species Lontra canadensis. Next base: position 16,029 of record NW_022631832.1, read on the forward strand.
AATTCTATTTTCAAATTTTTGAGGCACCTCCATGCTGTTTTGCAGAGTGGCTGCACCAGCTTTCATTCCTACCACCAGTGTAGGAGGGTTCCCTTTTCTCTGCATCCTCACCAACATCTGTCATTTCCTGACTGGTTAATTTTAGCCATTCTAACTTGTATGAGGTGGTATCTCATTGTGGTTCTGATTTGTATTTCCCTGATGCTGAGTGATGTGGAGCACTTTTTCATGTGTCTGTTGGCCATTTGGATGTCTTCTTTGCAGAAACGTCTGTTTATGTCTTCTGCCCATTTCTTGATTGGATTCTTTGTTCTTTGGGTGTCAAGTTTGATAAGTTCTTTATAGATTTTGGATACTAGCACTTATCTGTCATTTGCAAATATCTTCTCCCATTCTGTCAGTTGTTTTTTGGTTTTGTTGACTGATCCCTGTGCTGTTCAAAAGCTTTTTATCTTGATGAAGTCCCGAGAGTTCATTTTTGCCCTTGCTTCCCCTGCTTTTGGCAATATTTCTAGGAAGAAGTTGTTGCGGCTGAGGTCGAAGATGTTGCTCTCTATGTTCTCCTCAAGGATTTTGATAGATTCCTGTTTCACATAAAGGTCTTTCATCCATTTTGAGTCTATTTGTGTGTGTGGTGTAAGGAAATGGTTCAGTTTCCTTCTGCATGTGGCTGTCCAATTTTCCCAACACCATTAGTTGAAGAGATTATCTTTTCTCCTTAGGACATTTCTTTCCTGCTTTGTCGAAGATCAGTTGACCATAGAGTTGAGGGTCCATTTCTGGGTTTTCTATTCTGTTCCATTGATCTATATGTCTGTTTTTGTACCAGTACTATACTGTCCTGATGATTACAGCTTTGCAATAGAGCCTTGAAATCTGAAATTGTGATGCTGCCAGCTTTGCTTTTCTTTTTCAACATTCCTCCAGCTATTTGGGGTCTTTTCTGGTTCCATACAAATTTTAGGATTATTTGCTCTATTTCTTTGAAAAAAATTGATGGTATTTTGATAGGGATTGCATTAAATTTGTAGATTGCTCTAAGTAGCCTAGACATTTTCATAATATTTATTCTTCCAATTCATGAGCATGAAACATTTTTCCATTTCTTTGTGTCTTCCTCAATTTCTTTCATGAATATTCTATAGTTTTCTGAGTACAAATTCTTTGCTTCTTTGGTTAGATTTATTCCTAGGTATCTTATGGTTCTGGGTGTAACTGTAAATGGGATCGACTCCTTAATTTCTCTTTCTTATGTGCTATTGTTGGTGTTTAGAAATGCAACTGATTTCTCTTAACAAACAAGGGCCCAGGGCCAGATGGCTTCCTGGGAGAATTTTACCAAACATTTACAGAAGAATTAAAAACTCTTCTGAAAAATAGAAATGGAAGGAAAACTTCAAACTCATTTTATGAGGTCAGCATTACCTTGATCCCAAAACCAGACAAAGACCCCATCAAAAAGTAGAATTATAGACCAATGTCCTTGCAAAAATTCTCACCAAAATACTAGACAATAGGATCCAATAGTACATTAAAAGGATTATTCACCATGGCCAAGTGGGTTTTATTCCTGAGCTGCAGGGTTTGTTCAACATCCACAAATCAGTCAATGTGATACAATATGTTCATAAAAGAAAGAACAAGAACCATATAGATGGTTCCCAATAGATGCAGGAAAAGCATTTGACAAAGTACAGCATCCTTTCTTGATTAAAACTGTTCACAGTAGGGATAGAAGGTAGATACCTCGATATCATCAAAGCCATCTGTGAAAAACCCATAGTGAATATCATTCTCAATGGGGAAAAACTGACAGCTTTTCTCCTAAGGTCAGGAACATGGCAGGAATGTCCACTATCACCAGTAATATTCAGCATAGTACTAGAAGTCCTGGCTTCAGCAATCAGACAACAAAAAGAAATAAAAGGCAAAGAAGAAGCCAAACTCTCACTCTTTGCAGGTGATACGATACTTTATATGGAAAACCTAAAAGACCCCACCCCAAAACTGCTAGAACTCCTACAGGAATTCAGTAAAGTGGCAGGATATAAAATCAAATCATAAACCTATTTTTTATAATTAAAACCATTTTACTGAGATTAGATTGAGATGGAAAAGCTGTACATATTTAACATATATAACTCGATGAGTTTGGGGATAAATACACAACCCATAAAACCATCACCACCACCCAGACTGGAAATATATGCATCACTTCCCAGTTTCCTCCTGTAACCCTTTTTTATCTATTGTTATTACAATTTTGTGTGCATGTGTGTGGTAACAACATTTAAGATCTACTCCCTCAGCAGAACTTAAGTAGATAGTACAGTTTGTTAGCTGTAGACACTAGGCTGCACAGTAGGTCTCCAGGTCTTATTTATCATGCAGGACTAAAACCTATTACTTTTGGACCATCACCTTCCCATTTCCCTATCACCCAGGCCCTGGGGCAAGCATTCTACTCTATGCTTCTTTGAGCTTGACTTTTAGATTCTCTAAATAAGTGAGATCACACACTGTTTGTCTTTTTATGTCTGGCTTATCTCACTGAGCATAACATCCTTCAGGTCCACCTTTGCTGTCCCAAATGGTATGATTTCCTTTCTTTTTCCCTAAAGCTGAATAATTTTGTAATATTTGTATATACCCTATTTTTGTTATGTGTTTATCCATCAAGGCACATTTATTTTCATATCTTGCCTATTGTAAATCATGTTGAAATATACATGCAAGTACAGGTATCATTTGAGCTCCCCTTTCAATTTCTTTGGGTATATTCCCAAAGTGGAATTACTGAATCACACGACAGTTCTAATTTTTAAAGATTAACCATATTGTTTTATTAAGTTACAATAACAAACTGTGTTATATTAATTTCAGGTCAACCCTAGTGGTATTTCTGTATCACACAGCATTTATATTTGTAACTTTGTGATGAGTCTCGCTACTCTTTTCTATAATAGCTGTTCCTTTTTTTTTTTTTTTCCAGAAAGAGGGAGAGAGAGAGGACACAAGAACAAGGGACAGAGGGAGAAGGAGAAAGAGTATCTAAGAAGGCTCCACAATCAGTACAGAGCCCAATGTGGAGCTTGATCTCACAACTCTGAGATCATAACCCGAGCTGAAATTACATGTGGACCCTCAACTGACTGAGCCACCCAGGGACCCTATTTTTACCAATTTACATTCCCCCAATGCACCGGGGTTCCCTTTCCCCACATCCTCACCAGCGTTTATTTTTTAAAATATTTTATTTATTTATTTGAGAGACAGAGAGAGTGAGAGAGAACATGAGGGGGTGAGGGTCAAAGGGAGAAGCAGACTCCCTGCTGAGCAGGGATCGCCCCCATCCCAGTGTGGGACTGGATCCTGGGACTCCAGGATCATGACCTGGGCAAAAGGCAGTCACTTAATCAACTGAGCCACCCAGGTGCCCCTATTTTTTGTTTTTGTTTTTGTTTTAAATAAAGGCCATCCTGAAAGAAACCTTACAAGGCTAGACTTCCTGCTCCCTCTCCCACCCTTTGTGGTGGTGGTGTCTTACATGTTATTTTTGTTTTAAAAATATTTTCCTTTTTTTTTAAATTTGCTCTGTCTATAGTTTTTATTGTGGAAAGTAACAGAACTTACATAATTGGCATACTATTGTATTTGCTATAAAAATTATAGAATTTTTTTTTAATTTTTGTTTTGTTTTGTCTTTATTAACATATTATTTGTTTCAGGGGTACAGGTCTGTGATTCATCAGTCTTACACAATTCACAGCACTCACCATAGCACATATCCTCCCCAGTGTCCATAACCCATCTATCCTATCCCGGCCTTCCCTCATATTTTCCTTTTAAAGGGTTTTAAGATATAAGTAATTAAGGTGACTCATATTTGCACCATTTCTACCATTTCTTTGTGCTTCCTTTGAGTAGTGACAGATTTCCAGGGTCAATTGCTTCTGCCTTCCATGATTTCCTTTAATATTTCTTGTAAAGCAAGTCTTCTCAAATCAGTGACCTGCCATGAATCGGAAAGAGTTTTTTGTCTTCATATAGAACTATATGTTCACTGGTTATAAAATTTATTGGACAGATTTTTTTTTTTTTTAGTACTTAAAAAGCTTTTGTCACTCTCCTCCTCTCATTTTTTTTTTTTTCCCAAAATCAAGCCTGCTGTCATTTGCATCTTTGCTACTCTGAGTACTTCTAGGTGTTTTCTTTATGGCTGCTTATAAGCAATTTGATTATGATGTTTGATGTAGTTTTTCATGCTCTTGCACTTGTCACTTGGTTGAGCTTCTTGATCTGTGGTGTATAATATTCCTAATATTTGGGAAAATCTCAGCCATTGATTTATTCAAATATTCCTTCCTCTTCCTCTTTACTACAATTACATATATATTCATACATAGTTTTCCCACAGATCATTCAAGTTGTTTTTGTTGTTGTTGTCATTGTTGTTGTTCACTTTCTTTTTCTACATTATTCCATATAGTTTTGTTGCTGTAGTTTTACGTTCCCTACTCTTTTCTTCTAAACATGCTGTTGACAATATTCAGTGTATTCTTTATCTCAGGCACCATATGTTTGAAATATGCTCATGCTTTCCTCTACTTAAACATATGGAATGCATATATTTTTAATTAAAATTAACTAAAATTAATTAAAAATCCAATTAGATTTTTAATATGCTTATTTAGTAATTCTATCATTTGTGTCACTTCTGACTCTGCTCATATCAATTGAGATTTCTCTTCATTGGGAGTCATATTTTTCATCTTTGCTCCATGCCTGAGAATTTTGGTTAAATGTAAGACATTGGCTTTTGCCTTTTCTGGGTGCTGGATAATTTTTTAATCTCTTAAATGTTACTGATTTATATTCTGGGTCACAACAAATTTACTTGTGAACACTTTATCATTCTGAGGCTTACTTTTTTTGAGATTTCTTTATTTTTTTTAGAGAGAACAAGTGAAGGGGGTGCAGAGAGAGAAAATCTTCAAGCAGACTCCCCGTTGACTGAAGAACTGGAGGCAGGACTTCATCTCAAGACCCTGATATCATGACCTGAGCTGAATCAAGAGTCAGATGCTTAACCTGAACTGAACCACCCAGGCACCCCTGTAAAGATTTGTTATTAAGCTTTATTAGGCAATCAGGGCATTAGAGTCATTTAGAGTTAAATTTAAACTCTTATTAAAGTGGTTTCGAAGGTAGTTCCACTCTAGCTAGACTTAACCTAGTCTAGCTCTGCCCCATTGGAGCTCCAGGGATTACACAACATGCTCCTTTTTGATCAGCCCCCAGCCTCATGGGGTTTCCTCACATTTATTTGCTCTATTCAAAACTCAGCAGAAGACTAAGAGCAACCCTCTGTAGATCTCCAGAAGTCTTTTCTCTGGGCACTTCTCTCCTGCCTTTGAAATGTTCTCATCCCAAGTATTCAGCTATGTTAGTTGTAGTCCCATGCCTCTAGTATTCTCAGTTATTTCTCTTCAACTCAAGGAAATTGCTTATTCCTATTAAGCCCCACATTCTCTTTCAAGGTAATAAGCTGTGAAAATCACATGACTTATCTCAGTTTATTCCCCATTTTGTGGGGATTATATTTTACTTTCCTGTTGTATAATGTCTGAAAATTGCTGTAACATATATTTTATTCTTTTTTCAGTTATTTAAAACTGGAGGATGAAGCTAGTCCCTGATATACAAACTTGGCCAGAAGCTGAATGACAGTAAAAGTCTTTTAAGGTCCTGAGAATGCCTCCAAAACATGTATTACATAGACATTTTGCCTCTATGACCTCAGTTCCACCAAATATCCTCAATTCCAACCACACTGTGCTATTTGTGTATTTTGAATAGTTTCACGTGTGCTCCCATCCCATGGCCTGGACTGGAGTGCTCTTTTCCCAGCTATCTCAGTAAGTTGACTTTTTATTTCCTTTAGGTTTTACCTTTCTGCTTGGGAAGGCATTACCTAGCCACACCTTTTAAAACTGAAAACTTATCCCTCCCAAAACTTATTTCCTTTCTCCAAATAAACTTTCTCCTAGTGGGTATAACTATCCAACCAACCACCTATTAATTAATTATCTTGTTTGTTATGTCTCCTTCCAGCTAGAGTATAATTTCCATGAAGTCAGATTTTTGCAGTTGTCATTCATGGTCTATTGTACGTGTGTAAAAGAATTCCCAGCATATATCAAGTACTCAATACTTATTTGTTAAACCACAGTTACATACCAGCATCTATCTTTGTATTCATTCTTACATATATTTTTATTAAATGTAAAAAGTTCTGTATAAACAATATCAAGAATTGTGTTTCTGTGATATTTACAAAATATCTTCATAGCTCTTTTCAAATTTGAACTTGACCAAAGGAACACATAGGAATTTATCATGTACCCCCACAGAAAATGTTAATGGGGTATACTTGGTCAAAGGCAAAAATGTGGAGTCACAGAGATGTGAATATCCATGGTGTTCTCAAGAAAGAGTGTGAATGACACTTAACAAATAACAAGAATTGGGGCCAAAGATATCTACTGTGCAAAATGCAAATTGTCTTTAATCTGATGTGAAATATTTTTAATATTACCTTAGACATAAGAAACCAAAGAAGTGTTTTTAGGCAGTTAAGTTACCTGATATATACATATATTAGAAAGTTTTCTGAGGGGCTCCTGGGTGACTCAGTGGGTTGGGCCACTGCCTGTGGCTTGGGTCATTATCTCAGGGTTCTTGAATAGAGACCCACATCGGGTTCTTGAATAGAGACCCACATCAGGTTCTCTGCTCAGCAGGGAGCCTGCTTCCCCCTCTCTCTCTGCCTGCCTCTCTGCCTACTTGTGATCTTTCTGTCAAATAAACAAATAAAATCTTAAAAAAAAAGTTTTGTGAGGAAAATATATTTTGGAAATGACTAATATTTTGGAGACCAATTACAAAGCTAGAGTGGCAAATGCTACAGTGGCATCTGGTACAGAAGAAGTGGGCTGGGAGGTTAGGGAGGAGAAGAAGCCATGCAAATGGAGACTTTCAAAAAGCTGGGGAGTCAGTTAAAGAGTGAATTAGGGTGTGACTTCTGAGAACACAAATTGATGGGATGACACTAAGATAAGAGAGAGCTAAAGATCATTGTAGATAGAAGGAATGAACACGTACAGACAAAACAAGCAATGATACATAGAGAAAGAAGATAACCACCAGAGTAAGGTCTTAGAGGAAAAAAAAAAAAAAACAAGTAGATGGACATTCAAAGCAAATTATAAGCCATAGACAAGTTTTTAAGAGTTTAGAGAAAGTAAAAGCATGGTTCCATGACCTCCAGCCTCTTTGAAATTAGAAGTAATAATTAAGAGTCAAGAAGATGCTGAAAAGGCAAGCAAGGCTGAATGTAAAATTAAAAAAGTTACTGAACACCACACCATACGAGATGTCAGGACAGGAGCTGGAACTATCCAATGCTTCAGTCTGGCTTCCTCCACTCTGGAAGGAAAAGTGATTAATGAAGTAGTTCCATAAAATGGAATGTGATTAACTGGCAGCAACAAGGAAAATAGGAAATCAAATAGAATTTCTTTTAATGCTAGAAAATTTGGCTTTAAGAGAAATCAGTTTGTGAATGGCCACTAAACTACTTATACTCTAATTGTCCTTTATTGTTTACAAGTACAGTGGTATGTGTGATATGTTTTAGAAAAACTCGCACACAAAATTATATGTTAACATATTGAAGCTTCAGCCTTTGCCAACTAACCAGCAAGCTGGCTTTCCAAACATGACAGGACTCCAATAAATACAATTATGTTTAAGCATTGTGCACAAAAGTCTTATCCTGGTGGCACTTAGGTAAAACCTAGAGTTTTGTGTTTGATTGGCCTCACGATATTTCAAACATTTTAAATCTGTTGACATTATATAAAAATTAGATTCACATAAATATTCTTCCTTTGTCCTACCCTTAAAAATTATAACGTGTGCCAAGACTGGGACATTTTTTGAGAAAATCAAAATACACTAGAACTGAGTTAACTCTTCTTTTTACAAGAGGCTTGCACTCAGGAAGCCAACATCTGGCCATATCTTACTTTTTTACACCTGTCTCTACTTTATACTTCCACTTCACCTATAAAGTCAATGTAGTCTCTTGCATTTGTAACTTCCATTTTAAAGATTTCCACAGAAATATGTATCTACCTTATACACATTAATGCCAACTTTCTAAGTCTTTACATTATGTTAGATAACATTATTATGTATATTATTATGATAGCAATTTTATAGAAATAAAAACCAGAGGGAAAAGGAAAAATCAATTCCAGATATTTTTTCAGGGTATTTGACAGCTCGAAAAGCATTAGAGAACTATTTTTGTCCAAAACACCATATTCTTGTACAGGGAAATGGGTGCCAGGAGAAAAACAAAAAAAAATTAATGCAACAGTTTTTGTGTGTCCTTCCTTTGCTCTGAACTAGTTTTTTGATTCAATGTCTATTCATTCATTCATTCATTTAGCAAACACTTATGAAAAAGAAGTATGTCCCACACATTATCCTAGGCTCTGGAGTGCAAAAGTGAATAGAGCTGATATTTCAATTTACCACTACTGGCAAATTTGTTACCAACTGGGAAATTAGGACCTACTTCATAGAAAACTGTAAAAAAAAAAAAAAAGATGAATTCATTTTTTAAAAAGAAATTTTATTAACATATAATGTATTATTTGCTCCAGGGGTACATGTCCATGAATCATCAGGCTTGCATAATTCACAGCACTCACCATAGCACATACCCTCTATACCCTCCCCAATGTCCATAACCCTACCACTCTCTCCATACCCCCCTCCCCCCCAGCAACCCTCAGTTTGTTTTGTGAGATTAAGAGTCTCTTATGGTTTGTCTCTGTCCTGATCCCATCTTGCTTCAGATGAATCCATTTTTATGTTGCTCTCCATAGTCAGTGGGAAAGATATCATAAATAATTTGTGGGGATAATAAGCTTACTTCCTTTTCTTTTTTTTTTTTAGAAGCTTACTTCCTTTTCATTTAGAAAAGATAAGAAGATATATTAAATGGTGAGATATTGTTTTTCCTATGAACTAAAATTAATTGACATTTTATACCTAATAATTAATATTAACAGTAACCTATACATTATCCCTTTCTTAGCAAAAGAATAGTTTTTATAATGCTTACAATTATCACTTCACCTTGCCTGTATTAATTTTAGCCCCATATTTCTCCCTTATACTCATGAAGGAAATACTACTATTTAAACAGCAGATAATATTTATCCTTCCCAATGGTTTACCACGATGAGTACCAATAATTATTTATAAAGACTTATTCAAAAGCTTTATTTCAATACATTTTGATGTTTCATACTAATGATCAACTAGGTAATTAGTAAGAAGTGTATATAAAGTAACTACTGATATTCAAAAAATAATTATGAAGATTCCATTTCTGTCCGTACCAGGTATTTATAATGATATTATTTTCCAATATCTCAGGAATCTTATAGTAGTTCTTCTAGTGAGGCAAAATACTGTTTACTTTTATTTTTAAAGAGATTTATTTATATTTATTTAGAGAGAGCAGTGTGAGTGGGGGTAGGAAAGATGAAGAGAATCTTCAAGCACACTCCCTGCTCAGTACTGAACCCAACATGGGCTGGATCTCAGGACGGATGAGATCATTACTTGAGCCAAAGTCAAGATTTGGATGCTCAAGCAATGGAGCCAGCCAGGCACCCTGATACTGTTTGTTTTAAAGTCAAAGAACTATTCCAAGAAATAGCTGTTTTCCATAAGCAGTACAGAGTACTTTGATATTTCTTAGCAAATCTACATCTAAAAATGCAGAGAAAGTAATAGGAAAATGATACTCATTCTCAAAATCATTTTTGAAAGGCTGAAAGTTAGAGTCTTTTAAGAAGCATTATCCCGTCCTCTGAGAACTATCTGCTCCATAAGAAACACCTACCTTGTCCTCTGAGAAAATCTGGATGTGAATCCATAGGAAATTATATTTCAAATCAAGCCTGTACCAAATTAACAGCTCACCAATTGTCTTCACCATAGCTTCACTTTGGGAAAACCTCTCATA
>NW_022631833.1:0-5540 GCF_010015895.1 Lontra canadensis
CCCCCTGCTTCAAAAGACTGCCTCCAACCTCTTCAGCAGTATTTATACTTCTATTAACTCTTATCATTTTCTCTTTTATTATGTATATATCCATCTGTCTCCCCAGGTTCGCCTAGAGCTCCTAGAGGGTGGGGTTGGGGTTTTATTTTTCCTCAATGGCGAGTACGCCACCGTATATAACAGGAGCTCAAGGTTTGTGGAGATAAACTGAAAGGAACAGGACTGAGCACGATTTATACTTACAGGAAGACATCCACAGGCACCGTCTCAACTCCCCTCCTCCCCCACCCAGTTCCTCCCCTGGCCCAAGAGGTCGGAGTTTCCAGTGCTTCCGAGGCAGGGACGGGGAGCAGAGGATTTCCAGGGAAGGTTGCATCACATACCTCTGAGGCTCTCTTGGCTGCCACCTGCTCCCTGCTCTGTCTCCCAGAGAAGAGCAGCCAAAGCCCCCAAACGAGGAAACCAAATAGTAGCAGAAGGCTGACACATGACGGAGGTGGTATGGCCAGCCCCCAAATCGGTGCCATTTCTCAACCCCCTGCCCCTCTCAGCCAAACAATATTACCCCTCAAGGTTGTGACTCCATATGACATCACAATGGTCATTGCAAGGTAAACCTGACAGGGCCCAGCCAATGTGCGAGCTGCTTGGGTCTCTTCTCTGAGATATGTCCATCAGAGGCCCCTTCCTGCAGCTGTCCGTGTGGGCTCTGCCTTGGCAGCCAACGCTCAGGGAAGACCTCCTTTAGCATTCTACTCGGATTGGGTTGGACAAGATGGCATAGAGAGTATGGAGGCAAGATTTCAAAGGAGCAGCCCCTCCGAAGGGCTTGTCTTGTCCTATAAGCATCTTCTCTGGAACCATTCACTCCCTAGAGGACCAGGTCTGCTGTCATATGTTCCCAATCACGAATTAGAATACTGAGGCAAGTACATTTAGGAAAGCTAGGCTATCTTAAGTACAGATACTCTCAGGAAATGTGATTATATATGGTTTCCTAACTCCCAAGTTTGACACATTTCTTAGTTGCTATAGCATTAAAACAGAGATGAGATGTCACTTAGGGAAATTAAATGTTCTTAGAGGATCACTCAACTCCAAAATCCATAGTCTCATTTTCTAGAAGATTTATTATGTCATTATACCCAGAGTTAACTGGATTCTCTATGGGTAATTCATTGTAACAAAATTTACAAAGAATCAACTTACGCTATACTAAAGATGAATAAAACTGGCCGGGGTATTTTTTTTTCTTGTAGGAATATTAATTTGGAAGATCAATTCAATTAAATAACTATTGAATAGCAGGCACTGTTTTTGAAAAAGACAATGATGGTATCTCACCTTACAGAATTTTGAACCCACTGGGGCAGCCAGAGTAATATTCTCAGTAAGCCCATCATCAAGGAAGTGGTTAAAAAACACATGATATGTCCATATTATGAAAGGTTTTGCAGTCACTATAAAGATAATAAAGAATGATACTTGATAGGCTGAGCACACCTTACGTGGCAGGTTACTAGTATATGCCAGCCTGGAGTTCTAAGGTTAGGGGTGGAGGTACAGTTTTGGTTCTAAGAACACGTGTGTACAATTTGACAAGCACTTTTAAAAAAGGATTTTATTTATTTATTTGAGAGAGAGTGAGAGAGAGAGGAGTCTGTAAGCAGGGGGAGGGGCAAAGGGAGGGGAAGAAGCAGGCTTCCCACTGAGCAGAGAGCCAGACATAGGGCTTAATCCCAGGACCCCAGGATGGTGACCTAAGCCAAAGTCAGACGCTTAAGCAACTGAGCCACCCAGGCGCCCACTTTTTTCTCTATGTGTTTAAAATGTATTCCTTGGGGGTATCTGGGTGGCTCAGTGGATTAAGCCTCTGCCTTCAGCTCAGGTCATGATCTTAGGGTCCTGGGATCGAGCTCTGCATCGGGCTCCCTGCTCAGTGGGGAGCCTGCTTCCCTCCCTCTCTCCCTGCCTCTCTGCCTACTTGCGATCTCTGTCAAATAAATAAATAAAATCTTTTTAAAAAATGTATTCTTTGTGTCTTGAATATTCACTCACCATTATGTGAGTTATCCACGCTACTCTCTACCTCGGGGATTCATTTTTAGTACTTCATTGCATGGTATAACCATTGCATAACTCACTTTTTTCTTTTTCAATTTAAACTCAATTAGCCAACATAGAGTACATCATTAGTTTCAGAGGTAGTGTTCTGTGATTCATCAGTCATTGCATAACTCATTTATCTATTACGATATCGATGGACATTTGTTTTCCATGTTTGGCTGTTATAAACAATGCCGTTAAAAACATCCATGTCCTTGTATCTTCGTGGATATATATTCTTGTTTCTCTATGGCTATGGCTCTTAAGCTTTAACATACATCAGAATCACTAGGACAGTTTGTAAAAACACAGACTGCTGGGCCCTACCCCTAGAGTTGCTGATGGATTGAGTTTGGAGTAAAGCTCAGGAATTTGGCATTCCTAAGACGTTTCCAGCTGTTGCTGGTGCTGTTGGACTAAGGACCACACTTTAAGGACCCCTGCTCTACAGTATCAACCAAGGAGTGGAATGGCTGGGTTCTAGAGTATGTGGAACTTAAGCTTTAGGAAACAGTGCCAAACTGTTTTCTCCAGAGTGGCCGAGTCAATAGCTCTCCCAGTGGTGAACTGAAGTTCTTCCTGCTCCATTTTCCTGCCGACGTGTGGTACCAGCAGGCTGTTTCCGTTTAGCCAATCTGGTGTATGTGGTAACAGTATTGCATTGCTTAACTTCAATCTCTCCGGTTACTAATAATTACTAACTTGTGAACACATTTTCATGAGTTAATTGGGCATTTTGTTTTTCAACATAATGCTGCATTCCAGCTGCTAATATTTTGTTTAGGATTTTTGTTCCCTACTTTCATGAATGAGGCCATCCTGTGATTTTTCTCTCTTGTTCTGTGTTTGTCAGGCTTTTGGTATCAAGGTCAGGCTAGACTCCTGAGTTGGGGAATATTTCCTCTTTTTTTTAATGCCTGAAAATGTTTGCATAAGATTGAAACTATTTGAGGGATGTCTGGGTGACTCAGTGGGTTAAGCCTCTGCTTTCGGCTCAGGTCATGATCTCAGGTCCTGGGATCGAACCCCACATCAGGCTCTCTGCTTGTCAGGAAGCCTCCCTCTCCCTCTCTCTCTGCCTGCCTCTCTGCCCACTTGTGATCTCTGTCTGTCAAATAAATAAATAAAATCTTTAAAAAATAAAAGATTGAAACTATTTGATTCTTCAACATTTGGTACAATTTGTCAACAAAGCCATACAAGCTTGGAGTTTTGAGTGAAGATTTTTTTTTTTAAGATTTATTTATTTATTTGACAGACAGAGATCACAAGTGGGCAGAGAGGCAGGCAGAGAGAGAGAGAGGGAAGCAGGCTCCCCGCTGAGCAGAGAGCAAGATGCGGGGCTCCATCCCAGGACCCTGAGACCATGACCTGAGCCGAAAGCAGCGGCTTAACCCACTGAGCCACCCAGGCACCCCGTGAAGATTTTTTCTTTAAAGATTTTATTTATTTACTTGACAGAGATCACAAGTAGGCAGAGCGGCAGACAAAGAGAGAGGGGGAGAAGCAGGTTCCCTGCTGAGCAGAGAGCCCGATGCAGGGCTCGCTCCCAGGACCCCGGGACCATGACCCTAGCTGAAGGCCGAGGCCTTAACCCACTGAGCCACCCAGGCACCCCTGAGTGAAGATTTTTGACCAAAGATTTCATTTATTTGAAGGTTATAGTGCTATCTAGAACTCATAAATATTTTTAAATACTTTATTATTTATTTTTAAATCAGAGAGAGAGTGATCACAAGCAGGGGAGCTGCAGGCAGAAGGAGAAGCAGGCTCCCCACTGAGCAATGAGGCCCATGTGGGACTCAATCCCAGGAACCTGAGCTCATGACCTGAGCGGAAGACAGCAGCTTAACCAGCTGAGCCAGCCAGGCATCCCAAGAGTTCATAAATTTTTTTGAATCTTCTTTGGTGTGTTATATTACCTAGTAATTTTTTCTGTTTAATCTACATTTTCAAATATAATAACATAAAATTATTCAAATGCCGTACTGTCTTCTTGTTTTTATGATGTTGGTTATTTGAGTCTTCTTTTTTCTCTTATCTTTGATCTTGCTAGAGATTTGTTGATTTTATTTTATTTTTTTAAAGATTGTATTTATTTGAGAGAAAGAGTGAGTACAATGGGGGAGGGAGTGGCTTAGGGAGAGAAAGAAGCAGACTCCCTGCTGAGCAGAGAGCGGCTGTGGGGCTCCACCTCTGGACCCCAGGATCAGGACCTGAGCCTGAGGCATCTGTTTAATCAACTGAACAACCCAGGCGCCCCATGTTTTGTTGATTTTAATTAATAATTTCAAAGAGCCAACTTTCTGTATGTTTGCTTTCAATTTCAATCATTTCTCCCTTTGTCTTTATTTCCTTACTTCTACTTTCTTTTTTGCCCCAGTTTTATTGAGATATAATTGACAATTCTACTTTCTTTGAATTTATTTGGCTGGGTTTTTTTTCTAACTTCTTGAGATTAATGCCGAGATCATTCATTTTTAATCCTTTTTCGCTAATATAGGCATTTGAGAGTATAAATTTTCTCCTAAATACTACTTTAGTTTCATTCTGTAAGTTAGGACACATAGAATTTTTATCATTCTGTTCCAACTATTTTCTAATTTCTATGATGATTTCTTTGATCCATGCATTATTCAGTAATTCATTTTAAGTTTCTAGACATATGGGGATTTTTCAGTTATCTAACAAAGTTGGACTGTGGCCAGAATATATACTTTAATTTCACTCCTTTAAAGTGTTCTAAGACTTTAATCCCCATTTATGGTCAGTTAAAAAAAATTCTCTGTGTGCTTAAAAATTCTGCAGGTGTAGAAAATAGTCTCTCCAGGGGGCACCTGGGTGGATCAGTCAGTTAAGCGCTAGACTCCGATTTGCGCTCAGGTCAGGATCTCAGGGTCCTGGGTGGGGAGTCTGCTTGGGAGTGTCTCTCTCCCTTTTCTTCTGCCCCTCCCCCTGCACCTGCGTGTGTGTGCGTGCACGCTCTCTCTCTCTCTCCTCTCTCAAAGAAATAAACCTTAAAAAAAAAAAAAAGAAAGTCTCTTCAGAGTTTCCTCTTCTGCCTGGGGTTGGGGGGATGTCTCTATGACCATTTGGTCAATTCTGTTCATCTCCATGTTCAAATCTATATTATTCCTAAACTTTTGTCTGCTTTTTGTCCACCATTACTAAGACAAGTATGTAAAATTTCTCATAATGATTGTGGATTTGCTTATTTTTCCTTTGAATAGCGAGAATATTTGCTTTATGTATTTGTAAGTTTTATTTAAAATCATCATTTATTCCTGGTGAATCAAGTCTTGTATCACTATGAAGACTGTCTTTATCTCTAACAATACTTTTGGCCTTTAGTTCTTTTGTCTGATACTAGTATTGCTATAGTGATTTTCTTTTGATTGGTACTTGTATAGTGTATCTTTTCCCATTCTTTCAAC
>NW_022631833.1:5550-26081 GCF_010015895.1 Lontra canadensis
ACACACACACACACACACACACACACACACACACACACACACAGAAAAGACTCCTATAGCCTCAGGGCAGTTGCCTTCTCTGAGCTTTCCCCCTTCTCCCACCTTGAGAGTGTACCGTCTTCAATAAACTGCTTTGTGCTTGCTACTTTCTTCTCTCGTTATTTAAATTCAAGTTAGTTAACATATACTGTATTATTAGTTTCAGGGTAGAGTTTAGTGATTCATCAGTCACATATAACACCCAGTGCTCATTATATCATGTGTCCTCCTTAATGCCCATCCCCCCACCCCAACTGTCTTTATTAGAGCACGGATTCTCACAGAAATCTTTCGTGGGGAATCCAAGAGCCAAGACCTCCACTCACACAGCACAGACTGTCCCACCCCAAACAGCATGCCCTCCATTTCCAGTTCCATTACACATCCCATTCTATTTAATGCAGTTACTAAAACATTAGGATCAAAATTACCCTTTTACGAGGCACTTTCTATTTCATCCTATTTTATATTTCTTTTTCTCTCATTTCTTGCCTTTTAGTTAGATAACAAAGTATTTTTAATTAATTACCCCATTTGTTCCTTTACTATGTGGAAGTTCAATTCTGTTTTTGTTCTTTCGGTGCAAGGGTTGACAAACTGTTCTGTGGGTCAAGGCTAGCCTGATGCCTGTTTTTGTAAATAAAGATTTACTGGAACCCAGCCACACTCATTTTACTTATTGTCACTGCTCTCGTGCTACAACAGCAAGCAGTGACAATGCCATAGGGGGTTTGCAATGACTAAAATCTTTACTATCTAGTCAACCCCATTTTTTAAAAGATTTTATTTATTTATTTGACATCTCTGTCAAAGTAGGCAGAGAGGCAGGCAGAGAGAGAGGGGGAAGCAGGCTCCCCTCTGAGCAGAGAGCCCGATGCGGGGCTCGATCCCAGGACTCTGGGATCATGACCTGAGTCAAAGGCAAAGGCTTTAACCCACTGAGCCACCCAGGTGCCCTGCCAACCCCATTTTTTAATGCAACCCCTTGAAAATGCCATATACACACTTAACATATCAAATTCTTAAATTAAAACCTCTGTCAAGGCCCTCTGAATATTTTAATTATATTTACCCCTTTCCACATATGTTACTGTGGTCAGGAATTTTATTTTCTTAATAAACTCTATTTTGGAATAATTTTAGAATTACAGAAAAGTTGCAAAGGGAGCCCAGTGAGTTCCCATACGCCCTTCACCCAGTTTCACCCAATGGTAACATCTTTGGTACACGTGTCAAATCTATGTGATTAACACTGGCACATTTACTTTTAACTGAGTGCCAAACTTCATTCAGATTTCACCAGGTTTTCCGCTAAAGTCCTTTTTCTGTCCAGCATCCAACCTAGGGCCCACACTGGATGTAGTTGTTATGCTTCTTTAGTCCCCTCTGGTCTGTGACAGTTTCTCCGACCGTGACAGTTCATAGGAGCACTGGCAGGCAGGTTCTTACATTTGGGTTTCTCTGTTTTCTGGAGGCTTAGACTGAGGTTATGTATTTTGGGGAAAATACCACAGAGGAGACATGACCTTCTCATTACATCATCTCAGGTAGTACATGATAGCAGCTGGTGTTTTGAATCTTCATTACTTGGCCAAGATAGTGAGTGCCTGCCAGGTTTCTCCCCAGTGAAGCTATCATTTTTCTCTTTCCATACTCTGTTCTTTGGAAGCGAGCCCCTATGTATAGCCTACGTTGGAAGGAGAAAGGGGGTGTTAAGCTCCATCTCTTGCAGTGGGGTATATCTACCTATATTATTTGGAATTCTTGTGTAGGGAAGATTTGTTTTCTCCTCTAATTTATTTATTCAATTATTTTGTTATATCAGTATGAACTTATGCATACTTATTTTGAACTCTGTGTTATAGTCCGGTCCAACATTATTTCGTTTGTTGCTCAAATTGTTCCAATGTTGGCCACTGGGAGCTCTCTCAGGTTGATTCCTATGTCCCTTTGATATGACCTGATTCTTTTGTTTTTATGGGTGCTTCTTTACTTTCTGGCATTACAAGATGCTCGTGGCTCCCCTTTCTGTTTCTTCCTCCTGTGACAGAGCACACCAGCCTCTAGTTTATAGGTAAGCCCAAATCTTCTCTCCTCCAGGATGGAAGCATTTCACACCTCCTAGATTCAGTGCCTGGGATTTGACCCCCTCCCTGTCCAAACCATAGCTGAATTTGGATTGGATCTTAGACATTTTGCTGTGCTTTAGGGCCCATCGCTGGAGTCCTATCGAGGCCCCATGATCTCCTACCTGGTCCCAACGTCTTCTTTCAGCCTTGCTGTCCCATGTGGCTGGCCCTAGCCTAATATTCAAGACCACCCATGTTCTGAAAAGAACGACTGATTGAGAGGAGAGATCCTGGGCTCCAGTTTTTAATATATTAAGTTTGAAGTATGTGCAATATCTAAATATCTCTCACCCTTTACCTCTTACTTTTGATTGAGCAAATGAATATAGCAGGAAATGGTTTCCTTCATTTTCCACAATCCAACCCAATCTTCTGGGATAGGTCCTTTCATTGCTTCAGCAGAATTACTGCCTTGTGTTCATAATAGATTACAGCTTTTTTAACCTCAGAAGTTTGCTTTATTCAAAATAATGGTAAATCTTGTCACCCTACCATTTGTCTCTGGATAATTCTAAAAAGTCTTTGAACCTCTTTAGCTCTGCCTAGAGGTCAGGTTCCATTGACAATGACCTGACTCTCTGATATTGGAACCACACATCAGTACAAGTGTCCAAACATTCCCAGGTTTTCTTTGGATGTTCCCTCACCCCACCCCAACCTCTTTTCTTTCTTTCTTTTTTTTTTAAAAAAGATTTTATTTATTTATTTGAGAGAGAAAATGAGAGAGAGCATGAGAGGGAATAGAGTCAGGGGAATAAGCAGACTCCCCACTGAGCAAAGAGCCCGATGTGGGACTTGATCCTGGGACTCAATCCTGGGACTCCAGGATCAAGTCCTGAGCTGAAGGCAGTCGCTTCACCAACTGAGCCACCCAGGCACCCCCCCAACCTCCTCTGTTTCAAAATTTTCCTTGAATCTTGGCCTACCCCGTAATCTCCCCAAATAAGCCTGCTTTTTTAATCCATTTCAACTCTCTCTGTCTTGTATTGGAGTTTTTCTTTTGTGCTTGTGAATTCTTAGGGGTTGGGGATCAGATCTTAGCCATCTTTGTCTCCTCCAGCTGCTACTCCATCAAGTTCATTATACCTGAACATCACACACAACTGAACCAGACTTGAACTGACTTGATACTACTGCACCATCCAAGTACTTGGCAACAGAACACAACAAAACACCCTCTGGACTTCTAGAGTCCTCCTGCATCCAGCATTGGGGAAATCGGACCCTGAACCATATCCATCCCACACCTGGGAGCAAGGCTACGGCAGGCCGGCATCATCGACAGCATCAACGGGGTACTCTGCCCTCTCCAGTGCAAGAGACCTGGGTACCTCTTCTGACGACCCTGCTCACGATGCCAAGAAGAAAGAGGAATTGACCCAATGAAAACAAGCAGGAGAGTTCTAGGTAAAGAGAAGCAGAAATCTTTTGCAGGAGCCTTTCCTCACTTTACCCATCTTGAGCTATGGAGTTTGGAAGATGCGTTTGTGGAGGATGAAAACCAAAGGGATGAAACTGAAAAGTCAGGGGAGTAGTGGTTGAAGAAAGTGGCCCTGGTTAAGGATCTCAGGTCCAAAGTAAATGCCAAAATATGACAGGGAAAGAGCGCTCCCCGATCGAGGCTGGAGGCCCCCAGACATTTTAGGGGCGCTTACGGCTGCCTTTACAAGGCTGGTGACTCTATTCTCATAAAACCAAAATCTGTTTGGCTCCTTAGCGGTCACCCTACAGCCTGAAGGTTCCAGGGAGCTCCAGAGCTTTTCCCTGTGTACTTCTCGGGCACAAGGGGGAGCCAGCGCTCTTTTATCAGAGTCCTACGCCCTAGGCACTGAAGGGCTGGAATGGGTCTGCGATGGGCAAGGTTTGCCTTCCCCATGTCCAAACAGCCGAAGCTGAGGTCTAAAATGGACGGACCCGGGTTTCTAGTGTTCGTCGCACCGCACCACCAGAGGCTGTTCAACACCCCCAGAGTATCGTATGTCCCCCTTACAAACTAGGGCCCGGGAAGCAGCTCTCACTTCAGGGTCTACTCTGTGGATGTAGCTTTCTAGTGATAAGGAGCCTGCTGTCCTGCCTAATTGGGATCCTTTCTCTGGGAGTCCTATGTTGGGGATACAACTTTTCCCCTTGCTCTGGAATCACCTAGGTTCCCACTTCTCCCTGCATGTGTGAGTCCGTGCAGGAGCCGAAGGTATGTGCAGGTGCGCGCACACACAAATCCACATGTTGGAGATGAGGGATACAGAGATGCTGGGATAAAGTGTGGATCAGTGGACAACGAAATGGGTTTGAGGGGCAGGGCAGATGTAAAGAAATAAACCGGTTGTTGGGACCAACCCATGCCACCGGTCTTGTCCCACCTTTAATTTATTGACTCTGATCTACTGAGATCGAAAGGTTCACTTTCCAAAACAAGGCATTTCATTTTATTTCTGAAATGAGAATATGCCAGTGGGTCAAGGGCAAGAACCACGCCCCCCACCAAAGTACAGAGCCTCTTTTCTCCCCCCCTGGGCTGCGGGTGGCCCCGGGAACTGGGCCTCTCCTCCTGCTCCCGTGCTTCGAGCCCACCATGCCTCCATGGGCTTCACGCGCCCAGAAATACCAGTTCACAGCGGGGTAAGCTCTGGGGCTTCCAGGGGGTCGGCGCCGCGCTTTCGACCTGGCCCAGAGAGGGCGCTCCTGACAGACTCACAGACGGACCGAGCGGCAGCCGGCTGCGCCTGCGCCTCGGGGATGGAGCGCCGACATAGGAGGCTCAGCCCCGCTACCGGGATCACCTGTGCGGAAGAGGCAGAGAGAACTAAAGTCAGAGAGAGTGAGGCCATCTGCGAAGAGCCCCGGAAGAGCCAGAGCATTCGGTGTGGGAGTCAGAAGCCACTAGGTTGGATGCAAGCCCAGAAGGGAGTTATCAAGACCAGAAATTGTAGTGTGGTGGGTTAAGAATAGAAAGGCGCCTTCCCCGGGACCCAGAAAACTCATAATCATCCTTTAAAACCCAGTTCAAGGAAGAGGCCCTTCCCCCTCTTTCCTGGCTCCCCTCCTAAACAGACCCCTTTTCTGCCCCCCTGCAGCAGCCTTTCCGCACCTCTGTGCCTCCTTGTCACGATCACAATGCCCTGAGAAACAGGGAGCTCGTTGGCAGAACGTCTCTAACTTTGTAAACCCAGTACCAAGCGAGATTCCTGATACACTGAGTCCTGAGGACTCAGTAAATGTTTGCTGATTGACTAGCTGCCTGCAGGATACCTGCTCCTTCTCGTGTGCGAGCTGCATGTGGAAGGAGATGGGAGCAGCCGGAATGTCATCCGACAGTGGCTGGGGGAAGTGGATCACCTACAGGAGGGTCTCGATGCATCGAGCCTTGGGCTGTCCAGAGAACCGCTGTGGAAGAAGCAGTAAGGTCAGTGTCCGGCTAGAAGGCAAAGGGGGTGGTGGGAGAGAGTGGAGGAGAAAGAAGTGGGAGAGTTGCAGGCAGGCGCCTGGGATCCTGAAGACTGGCCGCAGAGGTTGCAGAGAAGTGGTCCCCATAGGTGATCCCAAACTCACAATCCCCAGGTGTGAAGAAAAAGGGTTAGTGGTGGGCTTTGACTGGCTGGGTTAAACTGGAGGATTAATGGCAAACTGGTCACACTTTCAGCAGTGTGCCTCCAACCCCATAGGCTGGTCATCTTAAACTGAACTCACTCTTCCGGTTTCCTCCTTAACCCTATCCTTCTTTTATACCCTGCCACGATGGCTCGTTGGCAAAGCTGTTCCTTTTTGTCACCCTCCCCTCCCCTCCGCTAGCTCAGCACTGCCCAAGAGTAATATAATGCGAGCCACAAATGTAATTTAGGATTTCCTAGTACTCCATTCAAAAAGAAACAGAAAAATTAATGCAAAAATTAATGCAAAAGAAACAGAAAATTGTTTTTTTTGTTTTTTTTTTCCCTAGGGACTAACACACCCTTTTAATATGTTTTTAAATATTTTTAAGGTTTAAAAAGTGATTAAAGTTTGTAGTTCCTAGTAGGAAAACATTATCTGAATGAATACCCTAATGGCAACAATTGTAGAATGTTTCAGTTGCATGGGGAGCAGAGGGGTAGGGATTCTCTTCACAGCACCCCAGCTTTCTTCATGAGAAGGTTGGAGGTACACTGGTTTGTATTATTGCGACATCCATTAGGTGATCGAAGTTGCTTTTCCTTCAGCAAGGGCTTTATTTGTCATGAGGGCATTATGCTTGACCTCCAAATTTGGCTGATAATTTACTGATGAGATTCATAACCTTTGGGTTGCTCTGATATTTTGACATATTCGCTGGGTTCTGGGCCACATCCTGGAAGGCCACCATAACTTCTGGATCCTGCATGGCTGCAAGAACTTCCGGATCACTAAGAATTTCATTGAGCCCAGGCATTCCTGCCATTCCAGGCATCCCCCCTGCCATTCCAGGCATTCCTCCAGGAAAATTACCAGGCATTCCCCCAGGAAAGCCACCTGGGAAAGAGCCATACTGAGCTCCTGATTGTCGTCTGGCTTCTTCCTCCCTCTGGGCTCTCTCATGTTCTTCCCGAGCCTTCTTAACCCTTTCTATTCTTTCTTTGATCTCTCGCTCTTCACGTTTTCGCTCATATTTTCTCCGATGTTCAGCAATTTTCTGGGCCCTCGGTTGAACTTCTTTCAGCATTGCACTAGCATCTTCATCATAATCCAGTTTACAAGCAAGGGCAAGATCATGTGCTGCTTCTTCCCAATGGCCCAGAAGTCTATGTGCTTTCCCACGCCACTTATAAGGCTGAGCTGAATCGGGATTTATTTCAATAGCTCTGTCACAGTCTCGAATGGCAGCATTTGGCTTCTGTAATTTGATGAAGACACTGGCTCTCTTGGCATACAGAATGGCCAAGCGAGGATTTAGTTTGATGGCATCTGTGAACAAGTCAATGGCTTTCTGTAGTTCACCATCATTTAGGGCATCAATGGCAGCCACTTTTTTATCATTTGCCTGATCCATCATTTCCTCGGTTATCTCTACATTTTCATCTCCCATTTCTTGAGGGGCATCGGTATCTGGTTCAATCACACCTTCATTGTCAATTTCTAGATCACTCTCCTCACTTGATGGTTCATCTGTCTTTATGTTTTCCTCCACCTTCTTACTATCTGGTTTTTCTTCCTTGATACTGTCTTCTGATTTAGTTTTATGAGTGGCAGGTGGTATTTTACCCCCCATGCTCTCCACCCACTCCCGCAGGAAACGCATTTCCTCGGTGTGCAGAACGCTCGGATCCTGCTTACACATTTTCACGAAAGCCCGAAGCTCGCTCACTTTGCGGGGGTCCATGGTCCGGAGGCAGTGGCAGGCGGCAGGCGCGGCTGGGGTTGCGACCGGATTCCAGGCGCGGGTACTAGCTCAGCGTGATCGTGTGGAAGGGGGCCCAGAAAATTGTTTTTAATTTTTATTTATTTCACAGAGGTCACAAGTAGGCAGAGAGGCAGGCAGAGAGGGAGAGAGAGAGAGGAGGAAGCAGGCTCCCTGCAGAGCACAGAGCCCGATGTGGGGCTCGATCCCAGGACCCTGGGATCATGACCCGAGCTGAAGGCAGAGGCTTTAACCCACTGAGCCACCCAGGTGCCCAGAAAATTAATTTTAAACATGTTTTATCTCATCCAATATATCTAAAATATTATTTCAACATGTAAATAATATTAAAAATTATCGGTAGGATATTCTACAATATTTTTGTATCATGTCTTTGAAATCCAGTGTCTAGTTTATAATCCCAGCTCATCTCAGTTCAGGTACTGAATTTCTATGTAAAAGTAAAATGTAGTTCTACCAAAACAATAAATTTGCATTTAACGAAGAAAATTATCCTGCATCAGTTTTTAAGCAAAACTTCAAGTTCAGCTCCTCGGACACACTAGCCACATTTCAAGGGCTCAGTAGCCACATATGGGTGGTTGCTGCCGTTTTGGATGACTTGGGTCTATCTAGATTTGGCAAGCTCGAATTCTGGTCTGGCTTTCAGTCTTCCACGTAATCCTCAGATGGGCCACTCTGCTATGGCGAGGCCTGGATCAGACAGATTTCTGATTTCCCCTACCCACCCCAACCCCAGGATCTTAAAGAGCATAATGCACTTTTCTTTTTCTGGTTGGTTGGTTGGTTCTATTGATTTGAGAAGGTATGAGGGACCTGCTGGGTCCTCACTAAAGCTCTTGGATTGATTCCCTTTCCACAGGGTTGTCAGATTTAGCAAATAAAAATACAGGATACCCAGGAATAGGAATTTCAAGTGAATAATGAAAAAAATACTATAAGTATGCCTCAAATATTGTATGAAATACACTTATACCCCCAAAATCCTTTATTTATCTGAAATTCAAATTTGTCCTGTATTTCTATTTCCTAAACCTAGCAACCCTCCTTTCATGACCAGCTGTTGTGCTATGTGCTCAGCAGCCATTCCTCCTCCTCCTAGTACCAGCGCCTTGACCTTCCTCCAGAAAACTATCATCCCTCCTTTCTCAGGCCAGGCTGTTTGACTGACACTCACTTCCCACTCCTTCCTCCAGTGCCATCCCACAGGGAGAGCACATGAGCCAGGCCTGGGCAGAGGGCTGCTTTCCCCTTGAGAACAGTGACCAGCTCAGGGATGGCATGTGACCCAAGACAAGCCACCTTCCTCCCAGGCATGCATGGGAATCACAGGCACAGATAAACTCTCCTTCCATCCGGGTTGCTAAATTGGTAGGATGCAGGGCCGGCACTGCTGGGGCCCAGTTTGCCACCTGTTGGAGAAAAGCTGCCTGAGAAGGAGAGCAACATAGAAGAAAGTTCAAGGCTGACATTCTCTGGAGTACATTGTTTAGAGTACTGGGATCTGGCTATCCTGGGACCCCAGTTACGTGAACCAGTCATGTGCCTTGTTTAGCTTAAACCAGAATGAACTAGGTGTCTGTCCCATACTTGTGACTGAAAGAACTGTCTGATAGTTATAATCTCACAGGCATGCCCCAAGCATGCACATGCGTTCCCTAGAGGAGAGGATGAGCCCAGTAAGACAACAGCAGGAGGAAAGTCAGCCCTTAGCCCCCACCCACGTCCATAGCTCCGAGGCAGCCCAGGCAGGAGGCCAGGCCCCAGCCAGCCACGTCCCATCACCGCCTACCTGCAGCACGGCCAGCGCCCTCCAGAAGAGCTTGGAGTTGGGAATGCACAGGTCTAATGTGGTTTTAGAGGATCTTCCCAAGAAGCTCGTGGGCCCCTGTACGCACGGTATTCAGCACCCACTTGGTGCTTAGCTCATGCTGGAACTTCTAAACAGGGCCCACACACACAGGGGTTTGGGAAATGAGAGGATGGGAGAGCAACAGGCTGCATAGGGCCCTATTGTCAGACAGGAATCCAGGGATCAAAAACCAGGGACCTAAATACAGATGGAATTTGTTTGACCAGCCCCGAGTTTAGATGTTAGGACAGTAGTTGTAAACCGGGACTGTCCCCGGCAAAACAGCTGGTGTCACACATTTGTGGTTTTGACCCCCCAGGACACACATCTCTTCTCTGAGTCCTTGCACAGAAGGGTTTTGCACTTATCAGAACATTCCTTTTGCTCCCCAGGAGCCCGACAGGGGAGGAGTGAAGGTCCTGGGATTCATTCCACTAAACCAAAGGCTCCTGGAGCAGAGGTGGTATCTTACTCTGCTCCAGAGCCCCCATCTTTCTGATAATGGCTGATACATGGTTATTGATCAATACACATTTGTTGAAAATTAGTTCAATTTAACCCCTATAACAACCCAACGAACTAGGCTTTTTTATCCCCATTTCTACATCTGTGGAAACTAGAGGTCAAAAGTAAAGTAACTTGAGGGGCACCTGGGTGGCTCAGTCGGGTAAGCCGACTCTTGAGTTTGGCTCAGGTGAGATCTCAGGGTCAGGAGATCCAGCCCTGCGTTGGGATCCCGCTGGAGATTCTTTCTCTCCTTCTCCCTCTGCCCCTCCCAGCGCTTGTACTCTCTCTTTCTCTCCCAAATAAATAAATCAATCTTAAAAAGTAAAAAGAAGTAACTTGAGGGGCGCCTGGGTGGCTCATTCGTTAAGCGTCTGCCTTCATTTCAGCTCAGGTCATGATCCCAGGGTCCTGGGATCAAGCCCTGCATCGGGCTCCCTGCTTCGCGGGAAGGGAAGCCTGCTTCTCCCTCTCCCACTCCCCTGCTTGTGTTCCCTCTCTCACTGTGTCTCTCTCTGTCAAACAAATAAATAAAATCTTAGAAAAAAAAAAAAAAAGAAGCCACTTGAATAAGTTTATATGATAGTGACATGTAGAATCAGGACCTAAATCCAGGTCTTTTGATCTGTCATGAAGGCATTTCCTACTTGGCCACAATCATCTCCTTGTGGGAATAAGATAATGTATATGAAAGCACACTGAATACTAAAACACTGTGCAAACACACAGTACTGTGAGTGAAAGCCCACCTGTCCTTGGCCCTCATCTCTTGCCCTTGTATAACCTTCTATTACTGTACTTTGCATCTATTACTGTAACAAGAGTCCAGAAAACTATTTGAGGGGATTCATTACTGGGTCCTTGCCAGGCTAGGGAACAAGCTACCACTACTTCTGCCTCCTTATGCTGGCATTCTAGAAGGAGCAGGTCACACACACCCCTTGCAGAGGGTATACTGAAAATACTTAACAAGCGATTGACAAGGACATGAGTACTGAATAGGAACATTTGCAAGGATGTGGATGCAGCTAGAGACTATGAGGATAAGTGAACTAAGTCAGTCTGAGGAAGAGGAACACCATAGGATTTCACTCGTGTGTGGAATTTAAGAAACCAAACAAAGGGGAAAATGAGAGGGAGAGAGAGAGGCAAACCAGGAAACAGACTGTTAGCTACAGAGCAATGGTTACCAGAGGGGAGGTAGGTGGGGGCGGGTGGGTGAAGCAGGCGATGGGGATTAAGGAGTGCGCTTGTGATGGACACCGGGTGTTGTATGGAAGTGTTGAATCATGATACTATACACCTGAAACTAACTTTACACTGTATGTTAACTAACAGGAATTTAGATAAAAACTGAAAAAAAAAAAACACAAGAAAAAGATATTGTGGTTCATTTGGAAAAAAAAAAAAAAGTGCACGCAGAAATCTGACCAATCGGAATGAAGCTAGCTAGTATGCAGTACACAGACTGCCCTGTGGGAAAGAGATCGGTCAAATCTGGGTTATATCATTTATGTCACTGACCATCAAATAACCATTTGTACCATGAACTATCATTAACACAAAAATATTTTCAAGTGTACATAATCTGAATCCAGACACATTCATTTTAAAGTCCATATAGAAAAAAGGCAGCAACTGTACCTAGAAAAATCCTTAAAAAGAAGAGTGAGAGAAGCATTAACCTTTCAAATAGTAAGCCCACAATAAGCCTCTATATTTAAACTGAATGGCATAATCACATCAATAGACTGGTAGGACAGAACAGAAAGTCCAGAAATAAACCAGCGCACATGGGAACTAAGTATCTGATAGAGGTTGCACCTCCAATCACTCAGGAAAAGATGAATTTTAAAAATGTATTGAGGTGGGGCATTTGGGGGGCTCAGTTGGTTAACGTCTGCCTTCAGCTCAGGTCGTGATCTCGGGGTCCAGGGATGGAGCTCCCCATGGGGCTCCCTGCTCAACGGGGAGCCTGCTTCTGCCCCTCCCCCAGCTCCTTCTCTCTTGCTCGCTCTCTCTTGAATAAATTATATATATATGGAGAGAGACAATCAGATAGTCACATAGAAAAAAATTAAATTGGGTTCGTACCTTAACCCATAGACAAGAATAAACCAATGAATTGCAGGTCTAAGTGTTTAAAAAGAAGGAAAGGAAAGTGTTAAGTGTTAAAAAAAGAAGTGTTAAAAAAAGAAGGAAAGGAAAAAAGAAACCATTTTTACTAGAAGAAACATGTACTAGAAGAAAACACAGGTGGAGTCCCTTTACAACCTGGGGGTAGCAGAGAGCTTTTTGTGCCTCACGGTCCAGATTCAACAAAAAATGGATTAATAAGTTCTCCCCCAGTAGAATTAAAACAAAGACATTTGCATGGTTAAAACCCAAATGAAATATTTACAATGCATATCAGAAAGAAAGAACTAATGCCCCTGATTTATAAAGTACTAAAAATCAGGGGCTCAGTCCGTTAAGCCTCTGCCTTCAGCTCAGGTCATGATCAAGGCCAGCATCGAGGTCATTGCTTAGCGGGGAGCCTGCTTCTCTCTCTCTCTCCCTCTGCATGTTGCTCCCCCTGCTTGTGCTCTCTCACTCTCTCTCTCTCTCAAATAAATATATCTTTAAATAGAAATAATGTACTAAAAATCAAGAAATAAAGTACTAAAAATCAAGGGGGCATCCAGACCCCAATACCATTAGAAAATGAGTATATTTCATGTATTTACATGAACACACAGTTCACAAAGAAAAAGATTTACTAGAGATCTTTAACCATGCTCAACCAAACACATAATAAGTAAAGTAGAAATGAAAACCACACAGAAATAGAATTTCTCATCTACCAGAGTGGCAAAAATTCAAAAGCTTTTGAATATTTTTAAAGAGGCTAAGGGGAAGGGGTGCCTCGGTGGCTCAGTTGGTGAAGCATCTAACTCTTGGTTTTGGCTCAGGTCCTGATCTCAGTGTCATGGGATTGAGCCCCATGCTGGGCTCCACACTCAGTGCAGAGTCCACATAAGACTCTCTCCCTCTGCCCTCCCCCACTCCAATAAATAAATAAATCTTTTTTTTTTTTTTAAGGAACTATAGGGAATAGGCGTTCTCCTATATTGCTGGTACAAGAAACAAAATAGGACAATCCTTCTGAGGGGAAATGCTGTCGTATCTAATGGAATTACGTATGTATTTGTCCTTTCATCCAGCTCTCGTTCTTCTAGGAATTTACCCAAAGATACATTTCTACATTACAGAAACACACGTATATTCATTGCATCATTATTGGTAATACCAAAACACTGGAAACAACCAAATGCCCTACATCAGAGACTGCCCCAATCATTCTTGCACATGTACAATTTACTACACAAATGTAAAAAATAAATGAGGAAGGGTTTTATAAACCCAAGTGGAGTTATTTTCAGGATATCTCATTGAAGCACAAAAGAATATACATAGCACAGTGCCTCTTGTAAAAGAAAAAATTGCAAAGTACAAACAAATATGCTTTTTTTGCAAAAAGAAACATAGGAAGGCAAGTCAGTAACTAATAAAATTATTTACCTGCAGGGATGAGTGGAAACAAGTGGAAGGAAGAGTGAAGGGGATGGGACATCTCTTTATTCTACAGTTTGACTTTAAACCACGTTATGTTTTACATATTCAAAAGATAAAGTGATATCGAAAACAAAAAACTCAGGGACACCTGGGTGGCTCAGTTGGTTAAGTGTCTGCCTTTGGCTCAGGTTATGATCCCAAGGTCCTGGGATCAAGTCCTGCAATTGGGCTCCCTGCTCAGCGAGTAGTCCACTTCTCCCTCTGCCTGCCGCTCCCCCTGCTTGTGCTCTCCCTGTCTCTCTCTCTCTGACAAATAAATAAATAAAATCCTAAAAAAAACCAAACCCTCTAAAATGAAAAAAAAAATAAATAAAAATAAAGGAAATGAAACTCACTATATATCATATTGATAACATAACTACAGAGAGAGGAAAAAATTTAATCCTAGTGACTTTTTTTTTTAAAGATTTTATTTATGTATTTGACAGAGAGGTCACAAGTAGGCAGAGAGGCAGGGAGAGAGAGAGGGGGAAGCAAGCTCCCTGCTGAGCAGAGAGCCCGGATTTGGGGCTCGATCCCAGGACCCTGGGATCATGACCCAAGCCGAAGGCAGAGGCTTTAACCCACTAAACCACCCAGGCACCCTAATCCTAGCAATTTTTGAACACTTTATGTGTCTTTTGTGGTATATGGTCAGAGACAAAAAGAACTGCAAAGAAATCTTTACTGTTTCTTGGTAAGTTTGTTGATGGTAGTGGTATCAGGTTAGCAATTTCAAAATGGTTATTTATTGTAGGACTAAGGAAATAGACAAATAAATTGACGATATTGGGAATCAACATTCTCATTAAGGGAAAACAGGTAGGAGAACATATATAAATTCATAAATATGTATGTATGTATATATACATATATATATATCTACTTATGTGAAAAAAACATATACAGTTGACCCTTGGACAACAAAGGTTTGAACTACACAGGTCCACTTATATGCAGATTTAAAAAAAAAATACAGGGTGGTGTACTATAAATGAATTTTCTGTACGGTTTTCTTTTCTTTAAGATTTTATTTATTTATATGACAGACAGAGACACAGCAAGAGAGGGAACACAGCAGGGGGAGTGGGAGAGGGAGAAGCAGGCTTCCCGCAGAGCAGGGAGCCAATGCGGGGCTTGATCCCAGGACCCCGGAATCATGACCTGAGCAGAAGACAGATGCTTGACAAATGAACCACCCAGGCACCCCTCTGAATTATTTTCTTAACGTTTTCTTTTCTCTAGCTTATTTTATTGTAAGGATACAGCATATAATACATATAACTTAAAAAATATGTGTTAATTGAGTGTTTATGTTATTGGGAAGGCTTCTGGTCTAGAGTACGCTATTAAGTCTGGGGGAGTCAAACATTATACGGGGATTTTCAACCTTGTGGGTTGCCAATGCTTCTAACCCCATGTTGTTCAAGATCAACTGTATTTCCTTGTTCATTCGTTCGTTCATTCTTTTTTGAGACAGAGGAGAAAGAGAGAGCACACACATGTACATGCAAGCAGGGAGAGGGACAGAGGGAGAGAAAGGATCTCAAGCAGACTCTACGCTGAACTTGGAACCAGATGTGGGGCTCAATCTCATGACCCTGAGGTCATAACCTGAACCAAAATCAAGAGTCCAACATTTAACCGACTGTGCCACCTAGGTGTCCTTGTATTTCCTTGTTCTTTCTACCAAAGAATTTTGCTTAGAGGCAAAGTCAGCAGTAGCAGTGAGCGTACCTAGCACCTAGGTTTCTAAATATGGCAGCCCCCACTTACCCCAGGGGATAAGTTCCAGACCCCCTGTAGATGCCTGCTACTGCACACAGTACGGAGCCATACACATACCATTTTTTCCTATACGTACATTCCAACAATAAAGATTAGTTCATGCATTAGGCACAGTAAGAGATGAACACCACCAATAATAAAATAGAACAATTATAACAGCATACTATGATAAAAGTTATGTGACTGGGGTCTCTCTCACAAAATATCTTATTGTACTGTATTCATCCTTTGCCTTCTGGTGAGGATATGAGATGATACAATGGCTGCTCCATGACATGGAGGGACGGGAATGACGTAGGCATCGTGACATAGGGTTAGACTACTACCGACCTTTTGTCAATCTGTAAGGGGTTCATCTGTTTCTGGAGTACCAGTAGATTAGGGTAAATGAAGCTGTGGAAAGCACAACAATGAGAAGGCAGGACTGCTGTACCCATCCCCAAGGACAACCACCAGCACTCCTTGAAAATTACAGATCCCAGCCAGGACTGGAACTAAGAAAGCACAAGGTGAACCTGGGACAACATTTCTGTTCTCCTACATAGATGGCTGGGGCCACTAGTGTACAGACACACATCTATATACACACACACAGGTAAGTAATAATTAACAGAGTTAGAAACTGAAGTGGAGTGATTTCTAAGATATCTTGTTAAGAAAAAAACGCAAGGGGGACACCTGGGTGGCTCAGTTGGTTGGACGACTGCCTTCGGCTCAGGTCATGATCCTGGAGTCCCGGGATCGAGTCCTGCATCGGGATCCCAGCTCCACGGGGAGTCTGCTTCTCTCTCTGACCTTCTCCTCGCTCATGCTCTCTCTCACTGTCTCTCTCTCAAATAAATAAATAAAATCTTAAAAAAAAAAGAAAAGAAAAAAACGCAAGGTACAAAAGACTATCATACACTACTCTTCTGCATTAGAGAAAAGGTGCTTTTTTTTCTTTTTCCAAAAAGAAACACAGCAAGAGTGTTCCAACACTAATGTGACTATGCCACAATGACAAAGGGGCCAGCTTGAATAAGCTCTCATTTTGAGTATTAAAATCAGTAATGACAGGAATGGGTTAAATCACATTTAACAACAAAAAATTCATGACTCCACACTGAGTCTAAATAAATGTAGATGGGATGGGGAGAGAAGGGAGAGATTTTCTTTACAGAAGAATCCCAACTAGTAAATGTAGACAGAAAGAAAAATCACCATTTAAAAACCACCATAGTTATAAATTAATTTGATCAAGAATGATCTGTGGATGCTAAAACCATTGGGTGAAAGATCACTAAGGAACAGGATGCAAAGAAATCTGACCCAACCAGGGCGCCTGGGTGGCTCAGTTGGTTAAGCTTCTGCCTTCAGCTCAGGTCATGATCTTGGGCTCCTGCGATCAAGTCCCACATTGGGTTCCCTGCTCAGTGGGGAGTCTGTGTGTCCCTCTCCTACTGCCCCTCCCCTGCCACGCATATTCTCTCTCTGCCTCTCTCAAATAAATAAATAAAAGCTTAAAAAAGAAAAAGAAAAGAAATCTGACACTACTTTGAGTAAGTGATAAAACATAACATCACCAGTAAAGGAATGAACTGACATTAGGCATCTCCCGATGTGATACACTCATCTATGAGCCTCATCTCTGCGGCACTCCTGCCAAAACACTTCATCTGAATATAATGAAGAAACAACTGGGCAAATCCAAGGTGAAGCACATTCTGGAAAATAATTGGTCAGACTCCTGTACTATCAATGTCATAAAAGACACAGAAAACACTTAAAAAATTCATCTAGAGTAAAGAAAACTAAGGAGACTTAACAACTAAGTGCTACCCATTATCTCTGATTGGATCCTGGACCTGGAAATAAAAATAATGCAGAGATAATTGGGTAAATTTGAATACAGTCTGCATATTCAATAATCGTACTCATGGTCTTTTTTCCTGAGTGTGAAAATTATATTGTGGTTATGTAGACAAATGTCCTTGTTCTTAGGGGACACGTAATTTGTGTCAAATGTCATCTTATCTCCAAGTATCTTTCAAATAATTCAGAGGAAAAGATGGATGAAGCAGATGTGGCAAAATGTTAAAGACTGGTGAATTTAGGGGCACCTGGGTGGCTCAGTCAGTTGGGCATCTGCCTTCAGCCCAGGTCTCAATCCCGGGATCCTGGGAGCAAGCCCCATGTCAGGTACCCTGCTCAGTGGGAAGCCTGCTTCTCCTTCTTCCTCTCCCTCTGCCTGCCACTACCCCTGCTTATGTGCTGTTTTTCTCTGTAAAAAACATAAATAAAATCTTAAAAAAAAAAAAGATTGGTGAATCTAGGGAGAATTGTATGGGTGTTCACTGTTCTGGCAATTTTTCTGTAGGGTGGAAAATTTTTCAAAATAAAAGTGTGAGAGGAGTTTACATCAACGATATTTCTGCAACTAAAGACTTACTAATGGAAGCCTCTTTATTTCAAACAATCGCAATATATTTGGAAAGATAGAAACCAGAACCAAACAAAAGACAGAAGCTATACACACCAAAAAAAGACTGATTGATGTGACTATGTAAAAATGTAAAGAAAATATCTCTCCATCAAAAATGGAAAAATAAAAAATAGTCATAAACTAGAGGAAAACATAGAACAGGAATAAAAAAAAGGCTACTGTCCTTGCTATATACACTCCCTCTTATAAATTAGTAAGAAAAAATTAAATATGCCCAAAAGAATGGGGGCATATGCCCAGAAGGCATGAAGAAGTACCACAATAAAGAAAAAAAAATAATAGCCAATATATATCTTTAAGCAGCCAATCTCCATAGTCATCAAAGGAATTTGAATTAGGGGCACCCGTGGCTCAGTTACCTTAGTGTCTGACTTCAGCTCAGGTCATGACGTCAGGTCCTGGGATCCAGCCCCTGCATTGGGCTCAGCCCTCAGCAGGGAGTCCACTTCTCCCTCTGCCCCTCTTCCCCTTCCCCATTCATTCTCTCTCTCAAATACATAAATAAAAATCTTTTTTAAAATGATGATATGGATATATTTGTACAGAAAGGTGTTCATAATTTTCAGTGAAGAGAAGCAAGTTAAAAACAGCATGGCAAAGATGATCCTATTTTTGTATAAATATATTTACATACTTACATACGCATAAAAAAGCCTAGAGGGACATTCTCCAAAATTTGTGTAAGTGGTTTTTTGGAAGAAGGTTGGGTTTTTTTGTGTTGTGGTTTTTTTTAAAACAGATTTTATTTATTTACTTGACAGAGAGATCACAAGTAGGCAGAGAGGCAGGCAGAGAGGGAGAGGAGGAAGCGGGCTCCCTGCGGACTCGATCCCAGGACCCTGAGATCATGACCCGAGCCAAATGCAGAGGCTTTAACCCACTGAGCCACCCAGGCACCCCATTCTAAGGATATGTTTTAAAAATGGGAAACCGGGTGTTTTGTTTTCATAACAGTAAAAAAAAAGCATTTGTATTTGAGATTTATTCTTTTCCTTGGCACAGTCAAGGTCAAATTTAAGTAATATAAGGGATCCCTTAGATCCTCTAGTCTCCTGAGAACACTGGGGCTCAGTGAGCCCACTGAGCCACCCAGGCGCCCCTGGAAGAAGGTTATTATGGATGCTTTTCTCCTTTTGATTTCTGTATTTTCTAAAGTGTTTACAATAAAAATATTGCTACTATAACTATAATTTTCTTTAAAAACACATATCTTTTTCAAAAGATCACAGGTTAACATTCCCTACTATATCCCCTATCCCTGGAATAGTACTTGGCACGTGATAGGTGCATAATGAATGAATGAGTAAAAGAATACTCTCTGGGGCGCCTGGGTGGCTCAGTGGGTTAGGCCGCTGCCTTCGGCTCAGGTCATGATCTCAGGGTCCTGGGATCGAGTCCCGCATCGGGCTCTCTGCTCGACAGGGAGC
Source organism: Lontra canadensis (assembly GCF_010015895.1). Classification (NCBI taxonomy): domain Eukaryota; kingdom Metazoa; phylum Chordata; class Mammalia; order Carnivora; family Mustelidae; genus Lontra; species Lontra canadensis. The sequence goes on from NW_022631833.1 coordinate 24,737, forward strand.
CTGCTTCCCTTCCTCTCTCTCTGCCTGCCTCTCTGCCTACTTGTGATCTCTGTCTGTCAAATAAATAAATAAAATCTTTAAAAAAAAAAAAAAAAAAGAATACTCTCTGCACAACAGTCACCTTCACAACCTCCCCCATGTCCCGTCATCCTCCCACCTGGTTGAGGAGCTCAGTCCTCTGGTTAAACATATCACTGTGATCACCAATGAGAAAGCCGCGGACATCTCAGTAGTCTGGAAGGTTTAAGGACAGGGAGAAAGGAGTGATGGGCTTTATACGAAAGAAAGATTCTAGGCTTGGGGGAACATTCATGGGTCTTGGAGGAAAGTGCCAAGTGGGGTGTAGGGTGAGGTGTCACACACATGGGAGGCCACACCTAAGCGGGGCTGGGAGTTGAGGGACCAAGGCCTGAGTAGGGGTTCAAAGCAAGGAGCATTTGACTGAAATGCCTATTCAAATAGGACAGTCTGGACTAGAATGAGGAACCCCCATGGGCTGGGGATGGGGGTAGGAAATCGGTTTGCATTCAGGAGGAGCCAGGAAGAAAGTCTGGACTGAGGTCCCACCGGCACCAAAGGTGTGGATACACTCCACTCCATCCATGATGGCCATGATGCCCAGGGTCTGCCAGCCAACCAGGTACACGTGGCCTTTTTTCTCCAGGCTGAGCACGGGCCAGAGGTCAGGACACGAGAGGAGACATGGCAGTGAGAAAAGATCAGGGATCAGAGAAAGATGCACATGGCCAAGCACAGGTGCGAACCAACAGAAAGGTTACCTCACCCTCCACCACGCAGACCTGCTCCCCTCACCGTGTTAAGGAGTCCTGTAGAGTCTCTGCTGTTCTCAGGACAGTATCCCACCCACGCCACCTCCCCACTCCTAACATGTTTCCACACACCTGGTGCTGTCTTGCTTCATCAGGGCAGCGATCTTTGGGCTTTGGCTCTAGGTCACCTGATGAGCCCGCTCAAATGTCCGCAGGATTTCCACAAGGCACCTGGGAGAAAGGCCACCAGCTCCCAGGGTGGGCCCAGGGCCCCCTCTAGATAGCATGAGTACCCACCCCTGCCCAGGGGAAGGCACAATTCCCTGAAAACTAAGTTCTGCTGGTCCCTAGCGGAGGTGTGGTGAGTACTGTCAGAACACATGACAGAGGACAGAAAGGACTTCAATGAGCAGAACACAAAGATCCAACAGATGGGGAAGGACATGAAGAGAGGGGTAAGAGGAGGATGGGATCGGAGTGAACGAGGAGGTAAGTGGGGATTCCGGGAGCCAGGCCAGAGACACAGGCCCCCAGCAGAAGGAGTTCTTCCTGCAGACCTGGACCATCCCCAAGCC
>NW_022631834.1:0-26079 GCF_010015895.1 Lontra canadensis
GTGTGGAGACATGTAGACAGCAGTCTCTGGCCAGGCACAAGGGTCACGCTGGACCACCACCAGAGGGGCAGTGTGTGTTGGGAGCCACTTCTTGGTTTCCATGAAAATTGATCAGGATCTGGTAACTGTGATTCCTAGTGGCCACATGGGGAGAGGAGGGCAGTGGTGGTGCACACTTCCTAGGGTTGTGGTCAGGACTATTCTGGAGCTCACTGAAGTGAACCGTGCCTGGCACAGAAGAGACCGAGTCACTGTAACTGTGGGCTCAGTGCCTGTGGCACTTTTGTGCCAGCCAGTTCATGCTGCTGCCTCCTACTTTTCATCATCTTCATGGTCATGAGCCTCTGCTCTTCCCCATGGCCCCTGGATTATTTCCTTCCATCATCTGGCCCTCCTCCCTGGGGTCCTGTGCAATCCAATGCCAGGATAGCCTTCTCAAGAGACAGCTCTGTCAGTCCCCTGATGGAACACTTCCATGGATCCCCTGTGAGGTGAGGGTGATGCCCTGCCCTGGAAGGGGGCTACAGGTCCCCAATCAGGAGAGCCATATCTTCCTTTTTAGCCTGGGCTGCCCTCCTCTCAGTCCTCCTCAGGGAAACTGTCCCCAGTTCCTGAGCTGACAGCTCTGACCTTAAAAAACCAATATTGTTTTCTATTTCTCCATGCCTTAGTTCATCCATGCCATGTCTTTCAAACCTGTTAGTGGGTTTTTCAGTAGTCCTGCAGGGCTGTCTGCTCAAAGAGGGGATGACCTCAAAGGGCCAGCCTTCCCTCCCACCTCCATCAACATGTTCCTGAGCCCTGGGGCCATTTGTCCCAATGAGGGTTGAGGGACCCGAGCCAGCCCTCCTGAGCCCAGGCTGTGTCAGCTGTGTAGACTAATGTGTGCCAGGAGCCATGGGCAGCTGGCATGGGCCAGGTGCAGGCAGTTTCTATTTCTTATTCCTTTCTCCCTCTCCTTCCCAGAGGTAACTCAGAGCAGCCTCCACGTCCCACATCATGAGATCCCTTGACCTGTGCCTCACGCATTCAGCTGGTGAGCTTGGTGGTTTCCCATTGCTTCTGTCTCCCATAACTGCACCCATGACAGTTCCTGGATCAGGGGAGGGATCATGCCCTTGTCTGTACTTGACCCTCTTCCTACCCTGCACTGAGCCCAGCCACCTTTGTGTGTTCCATGGATGTGCTTGGAAGCAAGCTTATCCACCGGGAACCTATCAGCCAAATGGATCCAGGTAACAACCAATGATTAGTGATCTAGGACACAGAACAAGACTGATCTGAAACCTGTCCCACACTCTGTGAGCATCTCATGTTAAAACACAAACAATAATTGCTTTCTGGATTATGAAGTGGCACCTATCTCTACTTACACTCTCTTGAATGCATAGGTGCTGATTCTGGACAGAAAGGGACCATGGCTCCTGTGGCCTAGAATTAACAGGTAAAATATAAGAATTCAGTGAAATTTGAATTCGAGGCTTAGAGTGAATAAATGTTGTCAAGGAAATACTCCCAAGTAGGGCATATGAACATTGTGTACCAAAGCTTGATTTTCAAAAAGGTTACTGAAAGAAAAATCTTTTTTATTATTTATTTTAATTCCAGTTGAGTTAGCATACGGTGTTATATTAGTTTCAGGTGTACAATAGCGTGAGTCAGTAATTGTATATATTACTCAGTGCTCATCAAGAAAAGTGTACTCTTAGTCCCCTTCATTTCACTCATCCTTTCATCCACCTCCCCTTTGGTAACCATGAGTTTTTTCTCTATTGTTAAGAATCCGTATTTCGGTTTGTCTCCTTTTTCTCCTTTATTCATGTATGTTCGTTTCTTCAGTTCTACATTAGAGTGACATCATATGGTATTGTCTTTCTCTGACTGACTGATTTCACTTAGGATAATCCTCTTTAGATCCATCCGTGTGGCTGCAAATGCCAAGATTTCATTTTTTTTATTGCTGAGTAATATTCCGCTGTGTGTGTGTGTGTGTGTGTATGTGTGTGTGCATATCTCTCATCTCATTTATCACTTTATCAACAGATGCTTGGGTTGCTTCCATATTGTGATCTTGTAAATAATGCTGCAAGAAACATAGGGGTGCATGTATCCTTTTGAGTTGTTGTTTTCATATGCTTTGGGTGAATACCCAGTGGTGTGGTTGCTAGATCCTAGTGTAGCTCTATTTTTAACATCTTGAGGACCCTCCATACTGTTTTCCAGAGTGGCTGCACCGGGTTGCTTTTCCACCAACAGTGCATGAGGGTTCCCCTTTTCCACATCCTCCCAACACCTGTTGTTCCTTGTGCTATTCATGGGAGCCATTCTCACAGTATGTGATAATATCTCGTTATACTTTTGCTTTGCATTTTCCTGATGTTGGGTGATGCTGAACATCTTTTCGTGGGTCCGTTGGCCATCTGCATTTCTTCTTTGGAGAAATGTCTGTTCATGTCTTCTGACTACTTTTTAACTGAATTATTTGTTTTTTGAGTGTTGAGTTGTATCCATTCTATATGTTTTGGACACTATCCCTTTATTGCAGAGGATATTTGCAAGTATCTTCTCCCTTTCAGTAGGCTGTCTTTATATTATTACCTTTTCAAAGCACTTCTGCTATGCAGAAACTTTGTATTTTGATATTGTCCTAGTAGTTTATTTTTGCTTTTATTTCCTTTGCCTCAGGACACAGTCTAGAAAAATGTTGCTTTAGTCCATGTCAAGAAGTTACTGTCTGTGCCCTCTTGTAAGATTTTTATGGTTTCAGGTTTTCCATTGAGGTCTTGAAACTGTTTTGAGTTTATTTGTATGTATGGTGTAAGGAAGCAGAGTAATTTCATTCTTATGTGTATAGCTGTCCAGTTTTTCCAACACTGTTTGTTGTAGAGATTGTCCTTTTACTTTTCAATATTCTTGCCTGCTTTGTAGAAGACTAATTGGCCATACAACTGAGGGTTTATATCTGAGCTTCTATCCTGTTAGCTGGTCCCTGTGTGTATATTTGTGCCAGTACCATACTGTTAGGATGACTACAGCTTTATAGTATAACTTGAAATCTGGAATTGTGACTCCTCCAGCTTTGTTTTCCTTTCTCAACATTGTATTGGCTGTTCAGTATCTTTGGTGGTTCCATATAAATTTTTAGGAGTGTTTGCTTGAGTTCTTTTTGTTTAACTTAAATTCAATGAGCCAACTTAGAGTACATCATTAGTTTCAGATGTAGTGTTCAATAATAGATCAGGTGTGTATAACCCCCTGTGCTCATTGCATCATGTGCCCTCCTTAATGCCCATCACCTGGTTACCCCATCACCCATCCATCTCCCCTCTAGCAACCCTCAGTTTCTGTCAAGCAGAGTCTCTTGTGGTTTTTCTCCCTCTTTGATGACTTCCCATTCAGTTTTCCCTCCCTTCCCCTCTGATCCTCTGTGCTGTTTCTTCTGTTTCACATATGAGTGAACCCATGTGCCAGTTGTCTTTCTCTGACAGACTTATTTTGCTCAGCGTAATACCCTGATGGTAAGTCTTCATCCTCTCTGATGGCTGAATAATATTACGTTGTAGGTATGAACCACATCTTCTTTATCCATTCATCTGTCCGTGGACATCTAGGCTCTTTCCATAGTTGGGCTACCATGGATTTTGCTGCAGTGAATATTCAGGGGCAGGTGTCATTACTTTTCACTCAATCTGTATTTGGGGGGTAAATACCTAGTAGTGCAATTGCTGGATTGTGGGGTAGCTCTACTTTTATGTTCTTGAAGAAACTTGATAACATTTGGCAGAGTGGCTGTACAAGCTTGCATTCCCACCAGCAGTGTAAGAGTGTTCCCCTTTCACCACATCCTCTCCAACATTTGTTGTTCCCTGCTTTGATAATTTTCATCATGCCAACTGTTGTAAGGTGGTATCTCATTGTGGTTTTGATTTGTATTTCCCTGATGGCTTTTGATGTGGAACACTTTTTTTGTGTTCTTGGTTCTCTTGGTTGTTTGTATGCCCTTTTGGTAGAAAGATGTATTCACCTATGTCTTAAGCTAGGATAGGGGTAGTCCCAGGAGCATGGAAGGTGTGATCTGCTTAGGCGTGGAGACCTTCACAGACATCTGAATTGAGGGTTAGAGTTAAGGAGAGTAGCAGGCTCAGGCTTTGCATTCAATATGGTATGAAAGTATAAATAAGCAGGGATTGGTTCAACATTTCATTCAGATTTCTCCTGCACTAAATGCTTTCTGGAGTTCTAAAAGGCATGATTCCTTGATTCCTGACTTTGTTGTAGGATGAGCCCTCTGCTTCATTCAGGTGTCCGCATTCCCTGGGGATTTGGAGCCAGGTCTCTGGTCTTTTAAAAAGTCAATCTAGGGTTAAGGTTAGGGCCTAGGATCATGGCAAGTCCAATCTGCCAGCTGTGTGGCAAGAGTCCCAGATGGCTGAGTTGAGAGTGTTTGTCAGGGTGCATGTCAGGCTCCAGGTTTGTGTCCAGCGGGCCACTGAATGTGGGAGGTGGCCTCAGGTGGACATGCAGATTTCTCCTGCTCTGAATCATTTACGGAGTTCCAAATGGCATAATTTCCTTCTGAGTGGCAGGCGGAGTCCTCTGGAATTGCTTGGGTGTCCAGAGTCACTGGGGCTGTGGCATCAGGTCTCTGGGGACAGACCCCTCCAAGCCCAGCCTAAGGTCAAGGTTGGGGTCAGGTATAGGGTCAGAGTTTAGGGTCACGGGTTAGGGTCAAGGGTTAGGTTTAGGGGTTAGGGGTAGGTGTAGGGGTAGGTTTAGGGGTTTGCTAGGGTTAACTTATTTGCCTTTTAATACAAGATGTCCATGACTAAATAAGACATTTCCTTAGAGTATTTTACAGTGAGTAAAGGTTAGCATATAACCCAAATAGTTACGGAGAAGAATCAAATGTTCCAAAACAACACATAAGACAATATTTCATGACAATTATGTTTTATGGTCAAAATAATTAAAAATCAAGTTGTTCTGTCACAATTCTCCCAGGTGGATTAGATGGCCCTGTCTTTCTGGTCTTGGCTGAAAAGCATCTAATCAGTGGGCTTCCTTAATGGGCCTCTCTGAATAGGATGGCTCTCTTAGCCCTTAGCCTGCATTCCTTCCTATTGTTGATCCATTGATTATATTCCATGCTCTTTGCAAGCTCCCAAGTAGGACTAGAGCTGTACATTTACACTAAGTAGATACTCCATAAATATTTATTAATTGAATGAGTATGGCTTTCTTTTTAATAAAAAAATCCATGTTTTATCAGTGAATTTTTTACCATTTCAGAATATATTTGGAAAAATCCATTGCTCCATGAATATACATCTGTCAAGACTGTGGCTTTATTATGTCCTTTGTCATGCTTCTCTGAGCTAGCCAGAGTGCTCATGACCCATGTATGAAGCTCAGCTTAAAACCTTAGGGGAGAGTTCTGTGAAGGCACTGGGGGGCTTTTAGGGGGCTTGTCCTGCTGGACCTCACCATGTCATCTGGGGCCAGATATGATGTGAGGACTCCCTCTTTCCCTAGATTTTTCCATCTTCCTCTACCCTCTGTCAGCATGTGAGTTTCTCACCAACCATATCTTTGCAGACAAACTCTGAGATGGCATATGGCTTGGGACTCCATTAACATCACAAATTCTCATTAAAACCAGTGTCAGAGGTTTCTGTGGCACTGACATGACCTTTGTTCCCAGAATATGCCCCAAGAAGAGTCCCATGAGAATCTGGGAATCCAGGAAAGATAAATGGGTGATTGTGTCTCTAGCTAAAGACACTCTGGGGGATTATAATTTCTAAACTTAAGAAATGTTTTTAGATTTATTTATTCATTCAAGACTATGGAATGGACTCCTAGGAAGTTCTGGGCAGTCTCCAAGATGGATTCTACCTCAGGAGTTATTTTTTTTCTTTTCTTTTTTTTTAAAGATTTTATTTATTATTTATTTGACAGACAGAGATCACAAGTAGGCAGAGAGGCAGGCAGAGAGAGAGGAGGAAGCAGGGTCCCCACTGAGCAGAGAGCCCGATGCAGGGCTCAATCCCACCTGGGATCATGACCTGAGCTGAAGGCAGTGGCTTTAACCCACTAAGCCACCCAGGCACCCTACCTCAGGAGTTCTGACTCCCATCCTCCCTACTCCTATTGAGTTCCCACATTGGACACAATGGCTGTTTCATGGAAATTCCCCAGGGCAACACTGGACCAGCAAGTATCTTCATGGTGTGCCCCCAGGCCATCTGATGTGGCTGAGGGGCCATGAACAATTCTGAGCCCAAACCAAGGTTTTGGGTATGCTGTCTTATTTGCACAAAAATAGCAGTGCCTGGATCAGGCCTTCACTGTAACAACTGAGCTGGCTTAGTGAGGACCTTGCCCAGGACACTAGCCCCATGACACTGTGAGGGTACTTGGAGTCCACAGTTAAGTCATGCAATGCAACAAGTGATTCTACATCAGGATAGATGATGCAAGGTACAGTTTCACAGCAAACATGACAAAAAACATTTAAAGGACAGAATAGTATATAGTTAAACATACTATATACTATGGCAGTGATGGGAAAAGTGAACGATGGGGTCATACAGGGGAATAGGAGTTCCAAGAAGCAGGCTGGAGTTGTCATGGGGTGGGGGTGGGATGTCTTGTGGAGGGAGGGACCAGGAGACTTGTCACGGGTTGTAACAGTGCAGCATCAAGCTGTGTGCTCTGCCTCACCCACGAACCCCAGGGGCATTAGGGGCATTCTACCTCCAGAGGATCTACAGAAATGCAAATTGGCATGAGCAGTGCCTTCGTGGTATGCCTTCTTGGTTCCTGGGTATAGCCCTTTTTCTGCTTCTGGAGGTTGTTGATTCCCCTTTTGTTTTCCTCTGAGCTGCACTATTTTATGCGGATTCAGTGCTGCTAGTTGACACAAATTTTTCCTGAAAAGAAGTGGAATAGAAGTCATTCTTGTTTCCTAAGTAGACCTGAATATATTCAATAGTAATAGCCTTTTCCCAGGCCCCTGGGCCTTTATCTGCTCGCCAATTCCGAGATTTTTGGAAAACATCTTCTACTTTTTACAGGTTGAAAGAATTAGTTTGGTTTTTAAAAAAATTCAACAAAGTCACACTTTTCATAAGCTATAAAATGATCTGTAAACATTGAATGAACAAGATTTGACAGGATGAACGAAGAATTGGCTTTGTAGTGGGGTTTGCACCAATGTTTACTCACTGTTGCCCCCGTGTGGCCACTCTCTAGATAGCATGTGGCCCAAAGTGTTTGAACTTAACCAGATTCAAGGGAGAATAAGACAGAAGAAGGTTGGTCCCTGAATTCCTTAGCTCCTAGAAACCATCCTCTAATTTATGAGCAATATTCTAAATTGAGCATATCTTAGCTAGATATTAGGGTTACGTTCAGGGTCAAGTTGCATACATTAACTATGGACAGCTTTTTGTATATCACTCTTACATGCCTCAGGTGTTTCTAAAAAATAAAATGGGAGAGGATATAGTCACCAAAGCACTGAGCATATTACCTGTCCCAGGAAATAGGTAACTAAACATAATTATTGTTTCATCTTAGCTGAGGACCAGGAGCTGGTCCTACAGGTACTTGGCAGATAGCATTGGTGGCCAGCTGCCCATCTCCCCCTTGCCCCATCCCCAACACCCACACCCAGCTCAGTACATCCTCTGCTATGCTCAAGGACAGCAAACAGATGGACCAGGTACAAGTGTGACTCCCTCCTGTCAGGCTTGGCTTGCTTTTGACAGGTAGAGAAGTGGGCCAGCTCATATACCCATGCCCTGTTCTTTTTGTTCCTTTCTATCTTCCTCCCCCTTCTGTCACCCTGGTCCTGAACCTTTAGCTCCTGTGAGAACTTGAGTTTGCAGATTTCTGTTGACATTTTGAAGTGTAGATCTGTGTTGCCTTTGTTCCCTGTCCTTGGGTCAGAGATGAAGGTGGGAAAAGTCATTATACTCTGAAAGCAACAAAAAGAAATATCAAGTGTGCTCTGCTCCTGGCACCTCAGACTTGAAAGCAATGGGAAATGACGTACTTTATAGTACATAGTACATAGGCCTCAGGAATCCCCCTGCATTTCTCTGTAGGCCTTGAGCTTCCCATGAGATGTTTGTCTGTGGTTGAATTCCATGTAGGTATTGTTTGGCTCAGTATGTCCCCATTCCCTGGTGGATATATCTTGTGGGTTATATTCCACGCAAATGATCATCTTGTTCAGACCAAGACCACGAGCACATTCAGGGTTCTCCTGAGTTAGTGGAGGATCTAGCATGTGTGGGCTTCAGGATGAGTTCAATTCAGCCCTCAGCAATGTTATGGAACACGTGTACTACTGTCTGGAGTGCACAACGGAAGGGTGTGTGTGTGTGTGTGTGTGTGTGTGTGTGTGTGTGTAGGGGGTTGGGATAATAGCTCTGGCCAAGCTGCATCTCCAACTTATCTAGGTTCAAGAAGGTGTGGGGAATCCGTGGTGTTTCACCGTCCATCATTTTGCAGATGAAGAATATGCCTTTTGCATGGAGCAAGGCAAGGCTTGTTCCAAGTGTTCTCTAGTTGGTATGGAAGTTGGAGAAAGCAGCACCCTCCATCTGCTAGGAGAGGCGTGAGAGGCTGAGTGCTCTCAAGAAGGTGTCTGGCTTTCCCAGGACTCACTGTGAGCCTTCACATGGAACTAACAAGGACAGTTCACGGTTTTGTTCTGAGGATGGAGTATTGGAAGAATGCAGTGTCCTGTATAATCCTGGGCAGGGGATAGAACTGGAGTCCACTGTAGGGTTACTTCGTGGGAGAGGTGGTGATCTGCAGCATCTGCTTCATGAAATGTCTGTCCTTTATTGAGTTCTAGGTGTGGTTTCTGTGACTTTGTCCTAATGGCTGGGATTTCCAAGGAGTGGGATTTTTCTGGCTTCACTGTAAGAGTTGGTCCACTGGGAGTGGGCAAGTCCTATTCTGCTGCTGAGAAGCGTGTCTCTAGCGGTCGGAGTGTGTATTACAAGCCTAGAGGTCAATGGTGAGGTGGTTACAGTGGTCAGCAGGCTATTGCTATTGGTGATTTTTATAGGTGAATTCCATAGGATGAGACGTTAGATCTTATGGTCAAGGATCCTCATTAAGTGCCCATAAAGAAAAAGGGTGCTTTTTCTGAGTTTCATATTTGATATCTTTTTATTACTTCTCATAGCCCTCCTTGTATCTGGTATTCCAATGTGCAGTGCATTACAACATTGACTGCATTTTACCCGTGTGTTGATGAGGATTCAAGAAAGGAAAATGTTGGTAGTGCTTCCACAAATTGTACACTGGAACAGCCAAATAATAAAATTTTATTTTTGACACAAAGTAGGAAGTATCCTGCTGTGATTCTTAGTTTAAAGCAGGGGAGGGGGCCCTCTTTCAGTACTGGTAATAAGTACAATAGGCCTTCTCAGGGAACATTATTAGATTCTATTGGAAACTTGGTCTTTGTTATTGTGGAGGAATCAGGAGTCAGCCGATTACTTATCTCCTGTTTCATTTTCCATGAACATTTCCATTATATTTGGTTTCACACCTCTACCATTGTGAAATCATCCCAAGTTTGGCACCAGCTCACCCTTTTCTGCCACCCCTTCTGGGTGACTGGAGACTCCAGGGCCAGAATGCTGTCAGTAGGGAGTTACTGGGATCCTACATTCCAAACCAGCTCCCGACACCCAGACAAAATACATTTCAGATTTAGAAACTTCAGATAGAAATTTTATGTCCATGATGGCAACTGAAGAAAATGTGTCATCTCTGAACCTAACCTTAACCCCTAACTTTAACAGAATCCTAACCTGACCTTAAAGCCCAAACTGGAACCCTGAATCCCAAAACTGAAATTGAACCCGAAGCCTGGACTCTGAACCTAAACCCGGATCTGGGCCCTGAACCATGAACACAAACCCTAAACCAGAACTCTGAGTCATTAATGCTGAACCCAAATCCTGTCATGAACCAACACCCCAAGTTTGACCTTGAACTTTATCCCATAAGCCCTGAGTCTTAAACCCTAAATCATAAACCTAAAGCCCTAGAGTCTAACTCCGTTCTCTTGTTCCTCAGTCTAAATCCTCACCCTCACCCTAAACCCAAACCCTGGTTTAGAACTCTGACTGAAACCTGAACCTGAACCCAAATTCAAACGCTTCACCACATTTTGTTTATGCTTTCACCATTGATGGATATTTGCAGTTTCTACCTTTTGGTTCTTGTGAACACTGTTTAGGTTGGGGGCTAGCGTTAGGGTCTTGGATTGGGGTTCAGGGCCAGGCTTGAGAATTAGGTGAGGTCAGAGTGTGGGTCTACATCAGGGCCAGGGTCATATTAGGTGCCACCATTTGGGTCAGGGACTGTTTTCCTTCCAAATTGTTTCCAGTTCATTGTTCCTTAGCTATTTTTGGAGAAGTTGGGGGATATTGGGCTCCATGCAGCTTGAATTTCCAGAATGAAATGGCTTCAGCTGGACCCTGGGAGGGAACAGGTGCTTCCATGGAAGGGTGAGCTCACCTAGTCCTGCACTGCCTCCACCCCCTGCAGAAGGCACAAGACCCCAGCTCCTGCCCTGAGCCTGGCCTGTGCAGGCACAGCTGGGACAGGAGCCTGGCCTCAGGACCCGCTATGTAGACTTCTGGAGGTCGTGGGGCCACTCCCATGCTGATTGGACAAGCTGGGGAGGATGTGGTCCACATCCACACCCACAGGACCCGCTGTGGAGGACGTGGGGCTATATCCACACTGATGGCAATCTAGCCCCCTCAGGACTGGCTGTTGGAGAAGAAGGTGAGGAGAAGCCACCTGAGCCGGGAGTGGCAAGGGGGTGTGTGGTCCAGGACCCCATGGAGGAAGGGCACACTGTGTAGACACTGGGGCTTCCGTGGTTTTGTGTGTGGTGACATGGCCTCCTGCGGTGCTATGTGCGGGGCTGTGTGGTCTCCCCTTTCTGGGCTCCGGTGCACTTTTGGGGTCCCGTATCTGTGTTTGTGCCCATGTAGATTCAGTTCTTGGGGCTCCTCAGTCTGCAGTTAGGGAGCAGCCACCCGCCTTGGTGCTCGTGCTCCCCCCGCCTCGGCCCTATAGGGTTCTTCCCGTGTCCACAGCCACTTCAGGGTTGGTCCGGAGTCTGGAGGTTTGGGAACGACAGTGTGGACTCTGTAGGTGGTATTTTCCCAGTGTTGGTTCTTCACTGAGAACAGAGTGTCTTCCCATCTCCATGTGTCTCCCTCCCTGTCTGTCATCAATGTCTCATGGCTGTCAGAGAACAGGTCTGTCACCTCCTTGGTTCAGGGGACTCGTAGGTATCTTGTTCTTTTGGATACAGTAGTAAATGAGATTGTTCTCTGTAGTTCTCTTTCTGATGGTTCCTTCCAAGCATGTGGAAATGCAATTGATTTGTGTATATTGATTTTGTTCCTTGCAAGTTTCTTGAATTTATTAGTTCTGTTCACCTTAAACTCAAATGGCCAGTTATTTGACCCCCAAAATGGGTTTATTTGGGAAGAGCAGAGAATGGCAATCTGGGATGAGCAAGCTATGGGCACATCACAGACAAGTGCAAGAAACAAAGGAGAGAAACATTATTTCATGGAGAAGGAGGAAGCAGTTGGGAGGGTTGCTTGGAAGGAACATCCACTGGATAAAGGCAGGGGTTTGGGGTGATGGAGGATTCTCAGTGGCCAAGCTGCAGGGATGGTGGGTTTCTTGTAGGAGATGAACCCTCAAGCTTCCTGTGGGGCATGGAATGGATGAGTCTTTCCCATGGGGAATTGTAATGTGGGGTCTGTAATGGGAACTGAGTGGCAGTGCCCCCTTCCAGCCTCCCCTTCTGGCGTCCCCAGTCCACTTTACTGAGGCTTCCCTTCATGCTTTTTCACAGTTCTAACCAAGTTGTGCTGGAGCATTGTGGAGAATTAGAGTTCCAAATCTCACTGCTTCTACTGCACCCAAGACTTGGGGCCCCCGATTTAAACCTCCCACCAGTTTCTTGCTAACATGTGGCCTTCTCCAAGGGCGAGTGGCCTCTCCACAGTAGGTGAACTGGATCTGGGGAGGGGGGCTTGGCTTCTGTCCCAAAGTCTGATGTCCTCTCTACTTCTGTGACATGGCGCTAATGTGGATGTTTGGAAATGTCATTTACTCTGCAGTGATTTCAAGTCTTCAGTAAGTTGTCACAGCAGCACAAATACACTTTATCTCCACACTCAGTCTCCCCAGCTATCATTTCTTTTCCACATTTGCCACTTCACATGGGCTACTTTGGTGCATTTTACCCCATACTGGGACACTGTCCTGTGGAACCACCATGTAACCCCAAGTGAGGAAATCATGACGGTTTCCACATGTGAACCCAGACCACAGGCCCACTTAAGCTGTCACCACCTGCCCGACGGTCTGAAATGTCTTCTCTATTTGGATCCAGTTTTCTTCTTCTGGAACTTCTAGGACTTTCCCTTATTTGTGTAACCTTGATGGATTTAAGGAGCACAGACAGCTCTAGTCTGAGTGGTATTTCTTTTCTTTTCTTTCTTTTTTTCCTGAGTGGTATTTCTGTATGGCTAATGTCACCGGGGCTATTTTCAGTGTCCTTCCATGTTGTGACATATGTCAGTCCTTCCTTCACTTTTTCATGGTGACTTAACATAAGAACATTGCCCCTTAAAACATTTCAGTAACCCAATTCCCTGACCTTAGCTGAGTTCCCACAGTTGTACACTACTCTCCAGAAATTTTTCATTCTCCCCAAGGGAGACCGTATGCTTGAAACACCAACTCCCCTTTGCCCTTTCCCCTTGGCTCCTGCAGCCACATACAAAGTTGTGCGTCTGGACACTTCATATAAGTGGGATCATACAGTATCTGTCCTTTCATGACTGGCTGATTTCACTCAGCGTGGTAACTTCCAGCTTCAATCCATGTTGTAGCCTGTGTCAGAACTCCCTTCATTTTTAAGGCTGAATCATGTTCCATCGTGTGTATACCACATTTTGTTTATCCATTCATCTGTCAGTGGACACTTGGGTGGCTTCCACCTTTTGGCTGATGTGAGAAATGCTGCTCTGAATAAGGGAACTTCTACTTTCAATTTTTGGGGCTATAGGCTGCAGGAAATTCTTTTTTTAATATTTTGAGGATCTACCATATTTTTTTCCACAAATGAACCATTTTACTTCATTCCTTCATAGGGCAGAATAAGATTGCCATTTATGGATCTCATTTTGTTTATCTCATTTTGTTTATCCTTTTTTGTTTGTTTGTTTATCCTTTTCCTCATTTTGTTCATCCTTTTCCCCATGGATGGACATTTGCATAGTTTCTGGGTTTTGCCTATTGTGAACACTGCTGCTTTGAATATTCCTGTACATTTTTGTTTGTTTGAACCAGTGTTTTCAATTTTGGGGATATATATCTAGGAGTACAATTGTTGAACCATATGGTAATTCTACTTTGACCTATTTGAGTAAATGCCTAACTATTTTATACGTAGACTGCACCATTTTTCACAAGCGAGGTTTAAGGGTTTCAGTTTCTCAACATACTTTTTTATTTTTATTCTTCTTGATCAGAGTTATTCTACTTGTGTAAAAGGACATCTAACTGGTTTAAATCTTCATTTCCATAAAGTCTAATGATGTTTAATATCTATTTATTATGCTATTCACCATTTGTATGATTTCTCTGAAGAAGGGTCTAACCAAGTCCTTCATCCATTTTAAAAATGTGGTTGTCGTTTTGTTGAGGAGTTGTAAAAGGTCTTTACATATTCTGGACAACAGACTCTTATTAGATAAATAATGTACAAATATTTCCTTCCATTCTGAGGGCTGTCTTTTCACTTTCTGGATAGTATCTTCTGATGTACAAAAATGTTTAATTTTTTTTTTTTACATTTCTTTTTTAAAAGTGAGTGAGAGAGAGTGTGTGAGTCAACAGGGGCAGAGGGAAAAGGAAAGAGTATCTTAAGCAGGCCCCAAAATAAGTGTGGAGCCTGGGGTGGGGCTCGATCTCATGACCCTGAGATCATGATCTGAGCCAAAATGAAGAGTCAGACAGTTAACCAACTGAGCCAACCAGGCGCCCAGGACAGATTTTTAATTTTGAGATATTATTTTACCTATTTTTTCTTTCCCTTATGTGTTGGTGTCAGATCTAAAAGCATCGCTACATCCAAGGTTATGAAGATTTATCCCCATTTGTTTCTTTTAGAGTTTATAATTTTACCTCTTACATTTAAGCCTTTAACTTATTTTGAGTTAATGTATATATGGTGTGACATAAGGGTCCAGTTCCATTCCTCTGTACATGGATAACCAATTGTCCAGCACCCTTTGTTGAAAAGACCATTCTGTCCCCCCAGTGTAATGTTGACTACCCTTGTCAAAATTCAGAGGACCATAGATGAAGGGGTTTATTTCTGGGCTCTCAGTTAAATCCCACTGATCTGTATGCATACTTAAAAAAATTTATTTTGTTTATTTAAATTTTTTAAAAAAATTTAAATCCAATTAATTAACATATATTATTTGTTTCAGGGTGTATGCATACTTTTATGACTGTATCACAATGTTTTATTTACTGTTGCTTTGTATTAATATTTGAACTTTGGAAATATGATCTTTCACCTTTGATTTTCTTTTTCAAGATGGTGTTGGCTATCTTGTGGTCCATTAAAATTCCATATGACTGTTAAGATTAGCTTGTGCATTTCTTCCTAAAGTCTTTGTGAAATTTCTTGGGAACACATTGAATTTCCACATTGCATTGTGTACTGTTGCCAGCTTATCAATAGTATGTCTTTTCATCACCATGAGGTATCCTCAGATTTATTTACATTTCCCTTACTTTCAGCAATGTTTTGTAATTTTCAGTGTATAAGACTTAACACCTTGGTTACATCTATTCCTAAGTATTTTGCCAATGTTGATGTTCCCTAAAATGGAATTATTTTCTTAAATTCCTTTTTGGATGATTCATTGCTAATGTATACAAATAAGAGAGATTTTTGTGTATTGATATTTTGTCCTATAAGTTCGAGGAATTAGAGAACTGGTTGTATCATTTTTTTGTTGATTCTTTAGGAAGCTCTCTATATAAGATGATGCCATCTCTGGTCTCTGAATAGACCTAGTTCTACTGTTTCCTTTCACATGTGGATTCCTTATTTCTTACCTTACTGTTCTGGGTAGAACTTTCACTACAATATTGAGCAAGGAGTGAAAGCCAGCATCATGGACTTGGTTGTGATTTCAGAGGAGAGCTGTCAGTCCTCAAAATTGAGCATAGTGTTTGATTAGGGTTAGGGTGGGGTTCAGGTTAGGGATTAGGGTTAGGGTCTCCCTGTCCTATGCTGTACAGAGCCCATTCTTCTCTGGTAACCAGAGTGATCTTTCCAGAGCATAACCTTTGAGACTCTCTGTGATCCACTCCCTAGCTGCCTGTCCTCTCCAGCCTCACCTCTCCCACCATATCCCCCCAACCGTGTGGGCCTCCCAGGTGCATGGTTGTCCCCCATGAGCCTCAGGCCTGATGCCAAGCCTTTATATTTTCTCTGCCCTCTGCCAGGAGTGCTCTTCTCTCCCCCTGTTTCATGTCTGGCTTGTTCCCCCATTGGCTGGACCTGAACTTGCCCCTGGTGACCTGACTCATGTCTGCTGGGTGTGTGGTCTTGTCCCCTATTTAAATGTAGTGCCCACCTTCCTTGTGTGAGTGATTTACTAACCTGCTAGGTGTAGTAGAGGGAGAGGGAAGTGGCCTTAGTGTCTGTGTGAAGAAATCAGTCTCAGGGTGCCTGGGTGGTTCAGTCATTAAGCATCTGGCTTCGGCTCAGGTCATGATCCCAGGGACCTGGGGTCGAACCCTGCCATGTCCTGCTCCCTCCTCAGTGGGGAGCATGCTTCTCCCTCTCCCACTCCCCCTGCTTGCATTCCCTCTCTAGCTGTCTCTCTCTCTGTCAAATAAGTAAATAAATAAAACCTAAAAAAAAAAAGTCTCAGAGGGGCTCATCACCATTGCTGACAGTGGGGGACCTGCTGTCACCATAGGTAGTCCCCTCAAAGAGACAAGACTTCCAACTTCTTGGGCCCGGGGAGATGTTGAGACCTGGACCTGGAAGCTTACACTCCTGGATTCATGGCTGGGGCCTAAGCAAGCCCCCTCTTCTTCCAGTGGTCCTCTTTCCCCTTCCCTGCCCATGAGCTGGACCTGATTCCAGGTCCTCGACCTGGGGAAGGTCGAGGGTGACTGCTCCTAGGAATAGTAGTGGTTGACTAATGGACCTTGTCAGCAAGAGGCCCAGTAGCCTTCAAGGGAGGACCCTATAGGGCATGGGGACAGCTCTATGGGGGCCAATGATAGCTCACTCAAAGCAAAGTGGGGCAGGAGGCCAGCCCTGCTGATTCCCATCTGTAGGCCATAGAAAAGAGGGCTGTGCCCAAAGGTGCTCCACTCCTGGCAGGTGGGGACAGGACTTGCAGAGGGTTGGCCAGGTGAGGGTACCTGCAGGGTTTGCCTGGGAGCTCAGCACAGGGGGAGTGTTCCTGGCTCCAGCATGTTGACCGTGGTGTTTGTTTTCCACCTCTGAAGCCTCAGGCTCCCCTTTGTATGATAGGGTGCTAATGGCCCCCATTTCTGGGAGCAGAAGCTAGGGTGGCCCCACAAGCAGACTTGCTTGGGACAGGCTGGGAGAGTGGCTATTGCTTAAGGCAGCCCAGGGCCTGCCCCCCTGAAGAAGGTATACACATCCATGGCCCCCAGCTCTGGGATCCTGTTGCCATCCTCTGACATCACCCTTCTCCCACCTTGTTCCTTGTCCCTGTAGATAGGAGCTGTTTCTGTAGAGGGCAGAGAAGCCCATCATGGTGGGACACAGGGTCACCTACTAGGTCATCACCAACCAGTGGGCTGCCGGGCCCATGTGCCCACCTGGGAGATGGTGGTGGAGGCTGGTGGTCCTTGAGGTCCCCAGTACCTGCACTGGCAGGATATGTGTATGGAGTGCATGGTGATGGTCAGCCGCTTCTGTGAACAGTCCTTCCTCTGTGAGGTGGATGACCTGGTGTGTGTGGATGTGGACATAAAGTTCTGCGATCATGTGGGCATGGAGATCCTGTCTCCCTTCTTTGGCACCCTGCACCCCAGTTTCTACTGGGTGGCCCGTGAAGACCTCAGCTACCAGCACCAGCCACAGTCCCAGGTCCACATCCCTAGGGACAAGGGCAATGTTTACTACATGGGGACTTTTTTGGGGGGTTTGGTTGTGAAGTTTCACTGATTGGCTTTGGCCTGTCACCAGGTGATGGGGGTTAACCTACACAATGGGACCACAGTTGTGTAGCACTTAAACAAAAGCCACTTGAACAGATACCTGCTGGACCACAAGCCCACCAACGTGTTATCCCCAGAGGACCTGTGGGACCCGTGGCTGCCCTCCTCCCGCTTCATGAAGAAGCTGAGATTCATGGCTATGCCCAAGAATCACCAGGATAACCAGGACTCATGAGGGGTTGTCCCAGGAGGACCTGTGGTACCCATGGCTGCTGGGCTGTCCCCTGGAGGACCTATAGGACCCATAGTGGCTGGACTGCCCTCCCTCACCCCTTCACGAGGAGGCTGAGATTTGGGTCATGCCCAAGAAGCAGCAGAACATCTGGGACTCGTGAGGGCTGTCCCGGGAGGACCTGTGGGACCTGCAGCTCCTGGGCTGACCCTGGAGGACCTGTGGGACCCATGGTGTCTGGGTTACCACCCCCCCCCCATGAAGAGGCTGAGATTCAGGCCATGTCCAAGAATCACCAGGACATCCAGGACTCATGAGGGACTGGCCCCATTTCCATCAGGGTGTGCTGTCCTGAGGAGAGCTGTCAGAGCAGATTCCTACTTCTGTCCCCTCAAGGGAGACTGTGAGCCCAGCACTGCCCAAATGGGCATGTCCAGGGCCTCCAACTGCACCTGCACGCAGGAGGCCTGTCTGGGGACACAAGTTCCTCTCTTTGTGGTCATTACATTTTGATAACTTCTGGGTCATTTGCAGCTGTGAACAGCTCCAGTTTTATGTTGGATGTTTTTCTGTGTTAATGCTGAGCAACCACCTTTAAATAGAACACTCAAGGGAGAAAGTTTTCTTCCTGGTTCTAGACAGACATTGCCTGGTGGGACTGGGAGTGGCCCTGCAGCAGCTGTGGAGCTAGGATGGCCTCTGGTTGGGTCTTCCCTCCCAGTCACTGCACCTTGCCATGGCCATGAGGCTTCAATGTCAAGGGTGCACTGAGCCGCCTCTCAGACCTCCAGTCCCCTGACTGCCAGAGGCCATGGTTGTGGCCACTAGCTCAGCCTCCATGGAGCACAGAGCCCTTTGGGTTGTTGGTTTCTGCTTTGGTTTTATTTTTTAATTTAATTTAATTTTTAAAATTTAAATTCATTAGCCAACATACGGTACATCAGTAGATTTTAAATGTAGTGTTCGGTGATTCATTAGTTGCCTGTAACACCCAGTGCTCATCACAACATGTGCCCTCCTTAATACCTGTCACCCAGCTACCCCATCCCGCCACCCCCCTCCCTTCTGTAACCCTCGGTTTAGTTCCTGGAGTCCAGCATCTTTCATCATTTATCTCCCTCTCTGATTTCTTCCCATTCAGTTTTCCCTCCCTTCCCCTGTGGTCCTCCACTCTATTCCTTATGTTCCATGTATGAGTGAAACCATATGGTAATTGTTTTTCTCTGCTTGACTTATTTCATTCAGCATAATCCCCTCCAGTTCCATTCATGTCATTCATGTCATTGCAATGCATTGCATTGCATTCATGTCAATGCAAAAGGTGGCTATTCATCCTTTCTGTTGGCTGGGTAATATTCCATTGTATATATGGACCACATCCTCTTTATCCATTCCTCAGTTGAAGGACATCTAGGCTCCTTCCACAATTTGGCTATTGTGGACATTGCTGCTATGAACATTGGGGTGCAGGTGGCCATTTTTTTCGCTACATCTATATCATTGGTGTAAATACTCAGGAGTGCAATTGCTGGGTTGTAGGGCAGCTCTATTTTCAACTTCTTGAGGAAGTTGTTTTCCATGGTGGCTTTCCATGGTGGCTTCACCTGGTTGGATTCCCACAAACAGTATAAAAGGGTTCCCCTCTCTCCACATCCTCACCAACACCTGTCATTTCCTGACTTGTTCATTTTGGCCATTCTGACTGGTGTAAGTTTGTATCTCATTATGGATTTGATTTGTATTTCCTTAATGTTGAGGGATGTTGAGCACTTTTTTATGTGTCTATTGGCCATTTGGATTCTTCTTTGGAGAAATGTCTGTTCATGTCTTTAGCCTGATTGGATTATTTGTTCTGTGGGTGTTGAGTTTGGTAAGTTCTTTCTAGAGTTTGGATACTAGCCTTTTTTCTGATATGTCACTTGAAAATATCCTCTCTTGTTCTGTTTGCTGTCTTTTGGTTTTGTTGACTATTTCCTTTGCTATGCAAAAGCTTTCCATCTTGATGAAATCGCAACAGTTCATTTTTGCTTTTGTTTCCCTTGCCTTTGGAGACATGTCTAGCAAGAAGTTGCTGTGGCTGAGGTCAAAGAGGTTGCTGCCTATGTTTGGATGAATTACTCTCTCATATTGAGGACTTTCATCCATTTGGAGTTTATTTTTTGTGTATGGTATAAGGAACTGGTCCAATTTCATTCTTCTGCATGTGGCTGTCCCATGTTCTCAGCACCAATTAAAATAGAAGAGACTGTCTTTTTTCCATTGGATATTCTTTCCTGCTTTGTCAAAGATTAGTTGACCATAAAGTTGAGGTTTTATTTCTGGTTTCTCTATTCTGTTCTATTGATCTATGGGTCTGTTTTTGTGTCAGAACCATACTGCCTTGATGATTACGGCTTTGTAATAGAGCTTGAAGTCTGCAGTTGGGTTGCCACCAGTTTTAGTTTTCTTCTTCAACAACCCTTTGGCTATATGGGATCTTTTCTGCTTCCATACAAATTTTGGGATTATTTGTTCTAGTTCTGTGAAAAATGTGGATGGTATTTTGATAGGGATTGCATTGAATCTGTGGATTGCTCTATGTAGCATAGATATTTTCGCAATATTTTTTCACAAAATTTTTCACAAAATTTCTTCCAATCCCTTAGCATGGAACATTTTTCCATTTGTTTGTGTCTTCCTCCATTTCTTTCATGACTATTGTATAGTTTTCTGAGTACAGATCCTTTGCCTCTTTGGTTAGATGGATTCCTAAGTATCTTATGGTTTTGGGTGCAATTATACATGGGATGAACTCCTTATTTTCTCTTTCTTCTGTTGCATTGTTGCTCTAGACAAATGCAAGTGATTTCTGTGCATTGATTTTATATCCTGCCACTTTACAGAATTCCTGGATAAGTTCTAGCAGTTTTGGGGTGGAGTCTTTTGGGTTTTCTGCAGAAAGTATCCTTTTTTTCTGCAAAGGGTGAGAGTTTGACTTCTTGTTTCCCGATTTGGATGCATTTTATCTCTTTTTGTTGTCTGATTGGACAAGGAATATCCAATAGGCTGGATGTCTGATAGGCTAGGAATGCTAGTACTATGTTGAACAATAGTGATGAGAATGGGCATCCCTGTCATGTTCCTGACCTGTAGGGAAGAGGTCTCAGTTTTTCCCCATTGGGAATGATATTCACTGTGGGTTTCCCATAGATGGCCTTTATGATGTAGAGGCATGTACCCTCCATCCCTCCATGGTGAAGTTTTGATCAAGAAAGGATGCTTTAATTTGTCAAATGCTTTTTCTGCATCTACTGACAGGATCCTATGGTTCTTGTTCTTTCTTCTATTAAGGTAGTGTATTCTATTGATTGATTTGCGGTTGTCGAACCACCCTTGCAGCCCAGGAATAAATTTTGATTTGGTTGTGGTGAGTCATCCTTTTTTTTTTTTTTTTTTAAAGATTTTATTTATTTATTTGACAGAGAGAAAGAAATCACAAGTAGACAGAGAGGCAGGCAGAGGCAGAGGGGGGAAGCAGTCCCCTGCTGAGCAGAGAGCCCAATGGGGGCTCGATTCCAGGACCCTGAGATCATGACCTGAGCCGAAGGAAGAGGCTTAACCCACTGAGCCACCCAGGCACCCCATAAATCATCCTTTTAATGTACTCTTGGATCCTATTGGTTAGTATGTTGGTGAGAATTTTTGCATCCTTATTTATCAGGGATCGTGGTCTGTAATTCTCCTTTTGGGTGGGGTCTTTGTCTGGTTTTGGGATCAAGGTAATTCTGGCCTCATCAAAAGGGTATGGATGTTTTCCTTCCAGTTCTATTTTTTTGGGAAAAGTTTCAGAAGAAGAGGTATTAAATCTTCTTTAAATGTTTGTAGAATTCCCCTGGGAAGACATCTGGCACTGGGATCTTGTTTCCTGGGAGATTTTTAATGACTGCTTCAATTTCCTTGCTGATTATGGGTCTCTTCAGGTTTCCTTTTCTACCCGGTTCAGTTTTGGTCATGTTCCTGGGAATGCATCCATTTCTTTAAGACTGCCTGATTTATTGACACAGAGTTGTCATCCTCTGTTCTTATAATTGTTTGTATTTCTTTGGTGTGGGGTATGATCTCTCCTTGATTCATGATTTTATTAATTTGGGTCCTTTCTCTTTTCTTTTGGAGAATTCTGGCCAGGGTGTATCAATCTTATTAATTCTTTCAAAGAACGGCTCCTAGTTTCACTGATCTGTTCTACTATTCTTTTGGTTTCTACTTCATTGATTTCTGCTCTCATCTTTATTATTTCTCTTCTCCTCTGGGTTTAGGCTTTCTATGCAGCTCTTTCTCCAGCTCCCTTAGCTGTAGGGTTAAGTTATGTATTTGAGACCTTTCTTGGTTCTTGAGAAAAGCTTGTACTGCTATATACTTCCCTCTTAGAACTTCCTTTGCTATGTCCCAAAGATATTGAATAGTTGTGTTTTCATTCTCATATGTTTCCATGAATTTTTAAAATTCATCTTGAATTGACTGGTTGACCCATTCATTCTTTAGTAGGATGCTCTCTAGCCTCCATGTATTTGAGTTCTTTCCAGCTTCCTCTTGTGATTGAGTTCTATTTCAAAGCACTGTGGTCTGAAAATATGCAGGGAATGATCCCATTCTTTTAGGATGAGAATGAACATGGCAGCCTCCCAATCTCTGGCCCTGGACCTGAGAGCTCGGGGCCCACTCCTCAGTAAAGCCTCACAGAAAAGCGGTCAATCCTTCGTGTCTCCCCGGTCTCTGTCCGCACTTCTCGCTAACCGGTCTTGTGACTGAGCAGTTCTGTCTCTAGCACACGATGCTGTTTGGAGTCTCCAAACCCAGCAGACTCCTGCAGCATGCTCAGGCATCATTCCTTCTGGGGGAAGAAGGGGGCTTTCCCCTGTTGTGCTGCTTCTTGGGCCGCTTCTCAAAGACCAGTGCCCAGATTGCGTTGGATCACAGTTTATGGCAGCCTCCAGCTTAGAGGCCACTCCTGGGCTCACTTTTTACAGCTGGCTTCCCTGCTCTGATACCTGGGAGCTCTGTTGCCCTCAAGTGCCCCTGGTCTTCCTGGGACCCCGAGGATCCTGAGACCACACTATCCCATCGAGAGTTCCAACGCCTGCTTAGCCATCAGAGTGACATCCCTCACCAGAGCAGACTTCTAAAAGTTTCAATTTTGTGCTCTGCTGCCCCTAGCACTTGGTGGTAGCCAGCTGACTGGGGCTCCTTCCCCCCACGGTTTATCTTCCTGCCTAGCGACTTAGACTCACTTTTCTGTATCTCCTACCTTGTGGAAAGTGGTTGCTTTTCTGTTTGTAGAGTTGCAGCTGTTCTTTTCTTGGATTTCTGCTTGAATTTGCAGGTGTTCAGAATGGTTTGATAGCTATTGAGCTAAATTCCTTGGACCAGATGAAATTAAGCTTTCCTACTCCTCCACCACCTTGGACTCTCTCTGTCTTCTTTCTCCAGATTGCTTGGGGACTTTTGTGATTCCATACAAATTTTAGGACTGTCTTCTATTTCTTTGAATAATGCATTGGAATTCAGATAGGGACTTCATCACATCTGTAGATTGCATTGGATATGGTGGACATGTTAACATTATTAACCTCCCAGTTAATGAGCATGGTGTATACTTCTGTTTATTTGTGTTGTCTTCCACATTCACCCGCCAATATGCACATGTTTTTCTTTCCTTTTCTGCCATGTGTTCAGTATACCAGGTCTTTCTCATTCTTGGTTACTTTAATTCCTAGAGTTTTTGTTTGTTTGTTTGTTTGTTTTTGCTTGATGCAATTGTAAATGGCATTGCTTTCTCAATTTCTCTTTGTGACTGTTTGTCATCAGTATATAGAAAGACAAGTTGGGGCACTTAGGTGGCTCAGTCAGTTAAGTGTCTGCCTTCAGATCAGGTCATGATCCTGGGGTTCTGGGAATGAGCCTGGCATTGGGTTCCCTGCTCAGCAGGGAGTCTGCTTTTCCCTGCTGCTCTGCTACTCCCCCTGCTTGTGCTCTCTCTCTCTCTGTGTCAAATAAATACATTCTTTAAAAAAAAGAAATGCAGTGGGTCTCTGTATATTGACTTTGTATCCTGCAGCTTTACTGAATTTGTTTATTCTGACAGGTGTTATTTATTTATTTATTTTTGTGGACTCTTTAGGGGTTTCTACATATAGTATCATGTCATCTGCAAATAGTGACTATTTTCTTTCCTATTTAGATTTCATATTTTGTTTTGTTTTTGTCTAAATGGTTTGGTGAAGGCTTTAAATATGATGAGGAATGAAAGTGGTAAGAGTGGCCATCTTTATCTTGTTCTTGCCGGTAGTGGAAAGTTTTCAGCATTTCACCCTTGAGTATAACGTCAGCTATGGACTTTTCATGTAGGGCCTTTGTTTGGTTGAGGTACATTCCCTCAATACCCAGATGGTTTAGAGTCTTTATCACAAATGCATATTGAATCTTGTCAAGTGTTCTTTCTGCATCTATTGTAACAATCCTAGGACTTTTATCTTTTATTGTCTTAAGGTGGGGTATCCCACTGGTGGATGTGCAGATGTGGAATCATCCTTGCATCCCTGGAATAAATCCTGCTGGACCGTGTTATGTGATTCTCCTGATGTATTGTTGAATTACTTTTGCTGATAATTTGTTGAAGATTTTTACATCTCTGTTCATGAGGGATATTGGCCTTTCCTTTTCTTGTAGTGTCCTTGTCTTGTTTTGGTAGCAGGATTATGCTGCCTTCATAAAATGAGTTTGGACATATGCCCTTCTCTCCTATTTTTTAAACAGTTTGACAAGGGTTAGTATTAATTCTTCTACCATCCTGTTGAACTCCTCAGTGAAACTGTCTGGTCTTGGGCATTTGTTTGTTAGGAGGATTTGATTATCAAATAATGTTTTTACTAATGATCAGTCTGTTTAGATTTTTTTTTCTTCAGTTCAATCTTTCTATGTTGTTGTTAGGAACTTATCCATTTCTCCTAGGTTGTCCAAGGTGTTGGCCTCTACTTGCTCATAGTACTCTCTTACTATCCTTTGTATTTTGTGGTATTCATGGTAATAGGTCATCTTTCTTTTTTTTTTTTTTCACATTATTAAATTTAAATTCAATTAGCCACGGTGTAGTTTTGATGTAATGGTCAATGATTCATTAGTTGCACGCAACACCCAGGGCTCATCACCACATGTCCCCTCCTTAATACCCATCACCCAACTATCTCACCCCCCAATGTACCTTTTCTCCAGTTTATTTCCTATGATTAAGAGTCTCTCATGGTTTGTCTCCCGCCCTGATTTCTTCGTATTCAGTTTTCTCTCCCTTCCCCTGTGATCCTCCACACTATTCCTTGTGTTCCACACATGAGTGAAACCATATGATAACTGTTGTTCTCTGCTTGACTGATTTCACTTTGTATAAGCCCCTCCAGTTCCATCCATGTCAATGCAAATGGTGGGTATTCATCTCTTCTGATGACTGAGTACTATTCTATGGTATGTATGTATCACATCTTCTTTATCCATTCCTCTGTTGAAGGACATCTCAACTTCTTCCACAGTTTGGCTATTGTGGACATTGCTGTTATGAACATTGGGGAGGATGTGCCCCTTATTTTCACTGCATCTGTATCTTTGGGATAAATACCCATCAGTGCAATTGCTGGATCATAGGGCAGCTCTATTTTACTTTTTGAGGAAACTCCATGCCATTTTCGGGAGTGGCTACACCAGCTTACATTCCCACCAACAGTGTTAGAAGTTCCCCTTTCTCCACATCCTTGCCAACACTTGTTTCTTTGTCTCTTGTTCATTTTAGCCATTCTAACTGCTGTAAGGTGATATCTTATTGTGGTTTTGAATTCCCCGATGGCAAATGATGTGGGACATTTTTTCATGGTCTGTTGACCATTTGTGTATCTTCTTTGGAGAAGTGTCTCTTCCTGTCTTTTGCCCTTTTTTTTGAGTGGATTCTTTGTTTCTTGGGTGTTGAGTTTGAGGTTCTTCGTAGATCTTGGATACCAGACCTTTATCTGCCATGTCCTTTGCAAATATCTTCTCCCATTCTGTAGGTTGCCTTTTAGTTTTGTTAATTGTTTCCTTTGCTGTGCAGAAGCTTTTATTTTAATGAAGTCCCAATAGTTCATTTTTGCTCTTGTTTCCCTGGGCTTTAGAGTCATGTCTTGCAAGAAGTTGCAGTGTCCAAGGTCCAAGAGGTTGCTGTCTGTGTTCTCCTCCAGGATTTTGATGTGAGACAGGAATTAATTATCTTTCTTTCCCAATGTGTTTGAGTCCTCTCTCTTTCTTGGTGAGTCTAGATAAAAGTACTCCAGTTTTGTTTATCTTTCCAAAAAAGGCAGCTCATGTTTTCATTTCCTTTTTTTTTTCTTCTGGATTTATTTCTATATTCTTTTTTGTTATTTCCTTATTTGTACTGTTATGGGGCTTTGCTCTTTTTTTTTTTTTTTCCTTCCCACTTCTTTCCCGTGTAAAATTAGTTCATTATTAGAGAGCTTTCAGGTGGCTTGACAAAGACTGGAATTTCTATG
>NW_022631835.1:0-26074 GCF_010015895.1 Lontra canadensis
GTGTGGAGACATGTAGACAGCAGTCTCTGGCCAGGCACAAGGGTCACGCTGGACCACGACCAGAGGGGCAGTGTGTGTTGGGAGCCACTTCTTGGTTTCCATGAAAATTGATCAGGATCTGGTAACTGTGATTCCTAGTGGCCACATGGGGAGAGGAGGGCAGTGGTGGTGCACACTTCCTAGGGTTGTGGTCAGGACTATTCTGGAGCTCACTGAAGTGAACCGTGCCTGGCACAGAAGAGACCGAGTCACTGTAACTGTGGGCTCAGTGCCTGTGGCACTTTTGTGCCAGCCAGTTCATGCTGCTGCCTCCTACTTTTCATCATCTTCATGGTCATGAGCCTCTGCTCTTCCCCATGGCCCCTGGATTATTTCCTTCCATCATCTGGCCCTCCTCCCTGGGGTCCTGTGCAATCCAATGCCAGGATAGCCTTCTCAAGAGACAGCTCTGTCAGTCCCCTGATGGAACACTTCCATGGATCCCCTGTGAGGTGAGGGTGATGCCCTGCCCTGGAAGGGGGCTACAGGTCCCCAATCAGGAGAGCCATATCTTCCTTTTTAGCCTGGGCTGCCCTCCTCTCAGTCCTCCTCAGGGAAACTGTCCCCAGTTCCTGAGCTGACGGCTCTGACCTTAAAAAACCAATATTGTTTTCTATTTCTCCATGCCTTAGTTCATCCATGCCATGTCTTTCAAACCTGTTAGTGGGTTTTTCAGTAGTCCTGCAGGGCTGTCTGCTCAAAGAGGGGATGACCTCAAAGGGCCAGCCTTCCCTCCCACCTGAGGGAACATGTTCCTGAGCCCTGGGGCCATTTGTCCCAATGAGGGTTGAGGGACCCGAGCCAGCCCTCCTGAGCCCAGGCTGTGTCAGCTGTGTAGACTAATGTGTGCCAGGAGCCATGGGCAGCTGGCATGGGCCAGGTGCAGGCAGTTTCTATTTCTCATTCCTTTCTCCCTCTCCTTCCCAGAGGTAACTCAGAGCAGCCTCCACGTCCCACATTATGAGATCCCTTGACCTGTGCCTCATGCATTCAGCTGGTGAGCTTGGTGGTTTCCCGTTGCTTCTGTCTCCCATAACTGCACCCATGACAGTTCCTGGATCAGGGGAGGGATCATGCCCTTGTCTGTACTTGACCCTCTTCCTACCCTGCACTGAGCCCAGCCACCTTTGTGTGTTCCATGGATGTGCTTGGAAGCAAGCTTATCCACCGGGAACCTATCAGCCAAATGGATTCAGGTAACAACCAATGATTAGTGATCTAGGACACAGAACAAGACTGCTCTGAAACCTGTCCCACACTCTGTGAGCATCTCATGTTAAAACACAAACAATAATTGCTTTCTGGATTATGAAGTGGCACCTATCTCTACTTACACTCTCTTGAATGCATAGGTGCTGATTCTGGACAGAAAGGGACCATGGCTCCTGTGGCCTAGGATTAACAGGTAAAATATAAGAATTCAGTGAAATTTGAATTCGAGGCTTAGAGTGAATAAATGTTGTCAAGGAAATACTCCCAAGTAGGGCATATGAACATTGTGTACCAAAGCTTGATTTTCAAAAAGGTTACTGAAAGAAAAATCTTTTTTATTATTTATTTTAATTCCAGTTGAGTTAGCATACGGTGTTATATTAGTTTCAGGTGTACAATAGCGTGAGTCAGTAATTGTATATATTACTCAGTGCTCATCAAGAAAAGTGTACTCTTAGTCCCCTTCATTTCACTCATCCTTCCATCCACCTCCCCTTTGGTAACCATGAGTTTTTTCTCTATTGTTAAGAATCTGTATTTCGGTTTGTCTCCTTTTTCTCCTTTATTCATGTATGTTCGTTTCTTTAGTTCTACATTAGAGTGACATCATATGGTATTGTCTTTCTCTGACTGACTGATTTCACTTAGGATAATCCTCTTTAGATCCATCCGTGTGGCTGCAAATGCCAAGATTTCATTTTTTTTTATTGCTGAGTAATATTCCGCTGTGTGTGTGTGTGTGTGTGTGTATGTGTGTGTGCATATCTCTCATCTCATTTATCACTTTATCAACAGATGCTTGGGTTGCTTCCATATTGTGATCTTGTAAATAATGCTGCAAGAAACATAGGGGTGCATGTATCCTTTTGAGTTGTTGTTTTCATATGCTTTGGGTGAATACCCAGTGGTGTGGTTGCTAGATCCTAGTGTAGCTCTATTTTTAACATCTTGAGGACCCTCCATACTCTTTTCCAGAGTGGCTGCACCGGGTTGCTTTTCCACCAACAGTGCACGAGGGTTCCCCTTTTCCACATCCTCCCAACACCTGTTGTTCCTTGTGCTATTCATGGGAGCCATTCTCACAGTATGTGGTAATATCTCGTTATACTTTTGCTTTGCATTTTCCTGATGTTGGGTGATGCTGAACATCTTTTCGTGGGTCCGTTGGCCATCTGCATTTCTTCTTTGGAGAAATGTCTGTTCATGTCTTCTGACTACTTTTTAACTGAATTATTTGTTTTTTGAGTGTTGAGTTGTATCCATTCTATATGTTTTGGACACTATCCCTTTATTGCAGAGGATATTTGCAAGTATCTTCTCCCTTTCAGTAGGCTGTCTTTATATTATTACTTTTTCAAAGCACTTCTGCTATGCAGAAACTTTGTATTTTGATATTGTCCTAGTAGTTTATTTTTGCTTTTATTTCCTTTGCCTCAGGACACAGTCTAGAAAAATGTTGCTTTAGTCCATGTCAAGAAGTTACTGTCTGTGCCCTCTTGTAAGATTTTTATGGTTTCAGGTTTTCCATTGAGGTCTTGAAACTGTTTTGAGTTTATTTGTATGTATGGTGTAAGGAAGCAGAGTAATTTCATTCTTATGTGTATAGCTGTCCAGTTTTTCCAACACTGTTTGTTGTAGAGATTGTCCTTTTACTTTTCAATATTCTTGCCTGCTTTGTAGAAGACTAATTGGCCATACAACTGAGGGTTTATATCTGAGCTTCTATCCTGTTCGCTGGTCCCTGTGTGTATATCTGTGCCAGTACCATACTGTTAGGATGACTACAGCTTTATAGTATAACTTGAAATCTGGAATTGTGACTCCTCCAGCTTTGTTTTCCTTTCTCAACATTGTATTGGCTGTTCAGTATCTTTGGTGGCTCCATATAAATTTTTAGGAGTGTTTGCTTGAGTTCTTTTTGTTTAACTTAAATTCAATGAGCCAACTTAGAGTACATCATTAGTTTCAGATGTAGTGTTCAATAATAGATCAGGTGTGTATAACCCCCTGTGCTCATTGCATCATGTGCCCTCCTTAATGCCCATCACCTGGTTACCCCATCACCCATCCATCTCCCCTCTAGCAACCCTCAGTTTCTGTCAAGCAGAGTCTCTTGTGGTTTTTCTCCCTCTTTGATGACTTCCCATTCAGTTTTCCCTCCCTTCCCCTCTGATCCTCTGTGCTGTTTCTTCTGTTTCACATATGAGTGAACCCATGTGCCAGTTGTCTTTCTCTGACAGACTTATTTTGCTCAGCGTAATAC
Source organism: Lontra canadensis (assembly GCF_010015895.1). Taxonomy (NCBI): domain Eukaryota; kingdom Metazoa; phylum Chordata; class Mammalia; order Carnivora; family Mustelidae; genus Lontra; species Lontra canadensis. The sequence continues at coordinate 3,515 of NW_022631835.1, forward strand.
CCTGATGGTAAGTCTTCATCCTCTCTGATGGCTGAATAATATTACGTTGTAGGTATGAACCACATCTTCTTTATCCATTCATCTGTCCGTGGACATCTAGGCTCTTTCCATAGTTGGGCTACCATGGATTTTGCTGCAGTGAATATTCAGGGGCAGGTGTCATTACTTTTCACTCAATCTGTATTTGGGGGGTAAATACCTAGTAGTGCAATTGCTGGATTGTGGGGTAGCTCTACTTTTATGTTCTTGAAGAAACTTGATAACATTTGGAAGAGTGGCTGTACAAGCTTGCATTCCCACCAGCAGTGTAAGAGTGTTCCCCTTTCACCACATCCTCTCCAACATTTGTTGTTCCCTGCTTTGATAATTTTCATCATGCCAACTGTTGTAAGGTGGTATCTCATTGTGGTTTTGATTTGTATTTCCCTGATGGCTTTTGATGTGGAACACTTTTTTTGTGTTCTTGGTTCTCTTGGTTGTTTGTATGCCCTTTTGGTAGAAAGATGTATTCACCTATGTCTTAAGCTAGGATAGGGGTAGTCCCAGGAGCATGGAAGGTGTGATCTGCTTAGGCGTGGAGACCTTCACAGACATCTGAATTGAGGGTTAGAGTTAAGGAGAGTAGCAGGCTCAGGCTTTGCATTCAATATGGTATGAAAGTATAAATAAGCAGGGATTGGTTCAACATTTCATTCAGATTTCTCCTGCACTAAATGCTTTCTGGAGTTCTAAAAGGCATGATTCCTTGATTCCTGACTTTGTTGTAGGATGAGCCCTCTGCTTCATTCAGGTGTCCGCATTCCCTGGGGATTTGGAGCCAGGTCTCTGGTCTTTTAAAAAGTCAATCTAGGGTTAAGGTTAGGGCCTAGGATCATGGCAAGTCCAATCTGCCAGCTGTGTGGCAAGAGTCCCAGATGGCTGAGTTGAGAGTGTTTGTCAGGGTGCATGTCAGGCTCCAGGTTTGTGTCCAGCGGGCCACTGAATGTGGGAGGTGGCCTCAGGTGGGCATGCAGATTTCTCCTGCTCTGAATCATTTACAGAGTTCCAAATGGCATAATTTCCTTCTGAGTGGCAGGCGGAGTCCTCTGGAATTGCTTGGGTGTCCAGAGTCACTGGGGCTGTGGCATCAGGTCTCTGGGGACAGACCCCTCCAAGCCCAGCCTAAGGTCAAGGTTGGGGTCAGGTATAGGGTCAGAGTTTAGGGTCACGGGTTAGGGTCAAGGGTTAGGTTTAGGGGTTAGGGGTAGGTGTAGGGGTAGGTTTAGGGGTTTGCTAGGGTTAACTTATTTGCCTTTTAATACAAGATGTCCATGACTAAATAAGACATTTCCTTAGAGTATTTTACAGTGAGTAAAGGTTAGCATATAACCCAAATAGTTACGGAGAAGAATCAAATGTTCCAAAGCAACACATAAGACAATATTTCATGACAATTATGTTTTATGGTCAAAATAATTAAAAATCAAGTTGTTCTGTCACAATTCTCCCAGGTGGATTAGATGGCCCTGTCTTTCTGGTCTTGGCTGAAAAGCATCTAATCAGTGGGCTTCCTTAATGGGCCTCTCTGAATAGGATGGCTCTCTTAGCCCTTAGCCTGCATTTCTTCCTATTGTTGATCCATTGATTATATTCCATGCTCTTTGCAAGCCCCCAAGTAGGACTAGAGCTGTACATTTACACTAAGTAGATACTCCATAAATATTTATTAATTGAATGAGTATGGCTTTCTTTTTAATAAAAAAATCCATGTTTTATCAGTGAATTTTTTACCATTTCAGAATATATTTGGAAAAATCCATTGCTCCATGAATATACATCTGTCAAGACTGTGGCTTTATTATGTCCTTTGTCATGCTTCTCTGAGCTAGCCAGAGTGCTCATGACCCATGTATGAAGCTCAGCTTAAAACCTTAGGGGAGAGTTCTGTGAAGGCACTGGGGGGCTTTTAGGGGGCTTGTCCTGCTGGACCCCACCATGTCATCTGGGGCCAGATATGATGTGAGGACTCCCTCTTTCCCTAGATTTTTCCATCTTCCTCTACCCTCTGTCAGCATGTGAGTTTCTCACCAACCATATCTTTGCAGACAAACTCTGAGATGGCATATGGCTTGGGACTCCATTAACATCACAAATTCTCATTAAAACCAGTGTCAGAGGTTTCTGTGGCACTGACATGACCTTTGTTCCCAGAATATGCCCCAAGAAGAGTCCCATGAGAATCTGGGAATCCAGGAAAGATAAATGGGTGATTGTGTCTCTAGCTAAAGACACTCTGGGGGATTATAATTTCTAAACTTAAGAAATGTTTTTAGATTTATTTATTCATTCAAGACTATGGAATGAACTCCTAGGAAGTTCTGGGCAGTCTCCAAGATGGATTCTACCTCAGGAGTTATTTTTTTCTTTTTTTTTTTTTTTTAAAGATTTTATTTATTATTTATTTGACAGACAGAGATCACAAGTAGGCAGAGAGGCAGGCAGAGAGAGAGGAGGAAGCAGGGTCCCCACTGAGCAGAGAGCCCGATGCAGGGCTCAATCCCACCTGGGATCATGACCTGAGCTGAAGGCAGTGGCTTTAACCCACTAAGCCACCCAGGCACCCTACCTCAGGAGTTCTGACTCCCATCCTCCCTACTCCTATTGAGTTCCCACATTGGACACAATGGCTGTTTCATGGAAATTCCCCAGGGCAACACTGGACCAGCAAGTATCTTCATGGTGTGCCCCCAGGCCATCTGATGTGGCTGAGGGGCCATGAACAATTCTGAGCCCACACCAAGGTTTTGGGTATGCTGTCTTATTTGCACAAAAATAGCAGTGCCTGGATCAGGCCTTCACTGTAACAACTGAGCTGGCTTAGTGAGGACCTTGCCCAGGACACTAGCCCCATGACACTGTGAGGGTACTTGGAGTCCACAGTTAAGTCATGCAATGCAACAAGTGATTCTACATCAGGATAGATGATGCAAGGTACAGTTTCACAGCAAACATGACAAAAAACATTTAAAGGACAGAATAGTATATAGTTAAACATACTATATACTATGGCAGTGATGGGAAAAGTGAACGATGGGGTCATACAGGGGAATAGGAGTTCCAAGAAGCAGGCTGGAGTTGTCATGGGGTGGGGGTGGGATGTCTTGTGGAGGGAGGGACCAGGAGACTTGTCACGGGTTGTAACAGTGCAGCATCAAGCTGTGTGCTCTGCCTCACCCACGAACCCCAGGGGCATTAGGGGCATTCTACCTCCAGAGGATCTACAGAAATGCAAATTGGCATGAGCAGTGCCTTCGTGGTATGCCTTCTTGGTTCCTGGGTATAGCCCTTTTTCTGCTTCTGGAGGTTGTTGATTCCCCTTTTGTTTTCCTCTGAGCTGCACTATTTTATGCGGATTCAGTGCTGCTAGTTGACACAAATTTTTCCTGAAAAGAAGTGGAATAGAAGTCATTCTTGTTTCCTAAGTAGACCTGAATATATTCAATAGTAATAGCCTTTTCCCAGGCCCCTGGGCCTTTATCTGCTTGCCAATTCCGAGATTTTTGGAAAACATCTTCTACTTTTTACAGGTTGAAAGAATTAGTTTGGTTTTTAAAAAAATTCAACAAAGTCACACTTTTCATAAGCTATAAAATGATCTGTAAACATTGAATGAACAAGATTTGACAGGATGAACGAAGAATTGGCTTTGTAGTGGGGTTTGCACCAATGTTTACTCACTGTTGCCCCCGTGTGGCCACTCTCTAGATAGCATGTGGCCCAAAGTGTTTGAACTTAACCAGATTCAAGGGAGAATAAGACAGAAGAAGGTTGGTCCCTGAATTCCTTAGCTCCTAGAAACCATCCTCTAATTTATGAGCAATATTCTAAATTGAGCATATCTTAGCTAGATATTAGGGTTACGTTCAGGGTCAAGTTGCATACATTAACTATGGACAGCTTTTTGTATATCACTCTTACATGCCTCAGGTGTTTCTAAAAAATAAAATGGGAGAGGATATAGTCACCAAAGCACTGAGCATATTACCTGTCCCAGGAAATAGGTAACTAAACATAATTATTGTTTCATCTTAGCTGAGGACCAGGAGCTGGTCCTACAGGTACTTGGCAGATAGCATTGGTGGCCAGCTGCCCATCTCCCCCTTGCCCCATCCCCAACACCCACACCCAGCTCAGTACATCCTCTGCTATGCTCAAGGACAGCAAACAGATGGACCAGGTACAAGTGTGACTCCCTCCTGTCAGGCTTGGCTTGCTTTTGACAGGTAGAGAAGTGGGCCAGCTCATATACACATGCCCTGTTCTTTTTGTTCCTTTCTATCTTCCTCCCCCTTCTGTCACCCTGGTCCTGAACCTTTAGCTCCTGTGAGAACTTGAGTTTGCAGATTTCTGTTGACATTTTGAAGTGTAGATCTGTGTTGCCTTTGTTCCCTGTCCTTGGGTCAGAGATGAAGGTGGGAAAAGTCAATATACTCTGAAAGCAACAAAAAGAAATATCAAGTGTGCTCTGCTCCTGGCACCTCAGACTTGAAAGCAATGGGAAATGACGTACTTTATAGTACATAGTACATAGGCCTCAGGAATCCCCCTGCATTTCTCTGTAGGCCTTGAGCTTCCCATGAGATGTTTGTCTGTGGTTGAATTCCATGTAGGTATCGTTTGGCTCAGTATGTCCCCATTCCCTGGTGGATGTATCTTGTGGGTTATATTCCACGCAGATGATCATCTTGTTCAGACCAAGACCACGAGCACATTCAGGGTTCTCCTGAGTTAGTGGAGGATCTAGCATGTGTGGGCTTCAGGATGAGTTCAATTCAGCCCTCAGCAATGTTATGGAACACGTGTACTACTGTCTGGAGTGCACAACGGAAGGGTGTGTGTGTGTGTGTGTGTGTGTGTGTTTGTGCGTAGGGGGTTGGGATAATAGCTCTGGCCAAGCTGCATCTCCAACTTATCTAGGTTCAAGAAGGTGCGGGGAATCCGTGGTGTTTCACCGTCCATCATTTTGCAGATGAAGAATATGCCTTTTGCATGGAGCAAGGCAAGGCTTGTTCCAAGTGTTCTCTAGTTGGTATGGAAGTTGCAGAAAGCAGCACCCTCCATCTGCTAGGAGAGGCGTGAGAGGCTGAGTGCTCTCAAGAAGGTGTCTGGCTTTCACAGGGCTCACTGTGAGCCTTCACACGGAACTAACAAGGACAGTTCACGGTTTTGTTCTGAGGATGGAGTATTGGAAGAATGCAGTGTCCTGTATAATCCTGGGCAGGGGATAGAACTGGAGTCCACTGTAGGGTTACTTCGTGGGAGAGGTGGTGATCTGCAGCATCTGCTTCATGAAATGTCTGTCCTTTATTGAGTTCTAGGTGTGGTTTCTGTGACTTTGTCCTAATGGCTGGGATTTCCAAGGAGTGGGATTTTTCTGGCTTCACTGTAAGAGTTGGTCCACTGGGAGTGGGCAAGTCCTATTCTGCTGCTGAGAAGCGTGTCTCTAGTGGTCGGAGTGTGTATTACAAGCCTAGAGGTCAATGGTGAGGTGGTTACAGTGGTCAGCAGGCTATTGCTATTGGTGATTTTTATAGGTGAATTCCATAGGATGAGACGTTAGATCTTATGGTCAAGGATCCTCATTAAGTGCCCATAAAGAAAAAGGGTGCTTTTTCTGAGTTTCATATTTGATATCTTTTTATTACTTCTCATAGCCCTCCTTGTATCTGGTATTCCAATGTGCAGTGCATTACAACATTGACTGCATTTTACCCGTGTGTTGATGAGGATTCAAGAAAGGAAAATGTTGGTAGTGCTTCCACAAATTGTACACTGGAACAGCCAAATAATAAAATTTTATTTTTGACACAAAGTAGGAAGTATCCTGCTGTGATTCTTAGTTTAAAGCAGGGGAGGGGGCCCTCTTTCAGTACTGGTAATAAGTACAATAGGCCTTCTCAGGGAACATTATTAGATTCTATTGGAAACTTGGTCTTTGTTATTGTGGAGGAATCAGGAGTCAGCCGATTACTTATCTCCTGTTTCATTTTCCATGAACATTTCCATTATATTTGGTTTCACACCTCTACCATTGTGAAATCATCCCAAGTTTGGCACCAGCTCACCCTTCTCTGCCACCCCTTCTGGGTGACTGGAGACTCCAGGGCCAGAATGCTGTCAGTAGGGAGTTACTGGGATCCTACATTCCAAACCAGCTCCCGACACCCAGACAAAATACATTTCAGATTTAGAAACTTCAGATAGAAATTTTGTGTCCATGATGGCAACTGAAGAAAATGTGTCATCTCTGAACCTAACCTTAACACCTAACTTTAACAGAATCCTAACCTGACCTTAAAGCCCAAACTGGAACCCTGAATCCCAAACCTGAAATTGAACCCGAAGCCTGGACTCTGAACCTGAACCCGGATCTGGGCCCTGAACCATGAACACAAGCCCTAAACCAGAACTCTGAGTCATTAATGCTGAACCCAAATCCCGTCATGAACCAACACCCCAAGTTTGACCTTGAACTTTATCCCATAAGCCCTGAGTCTTAAACCCTAAATCATAAACCTAAAGCCCTAGAGTCTAACTCCGTTCTCTTGTTCCTCAGTCTAAATCCTTACCCTCACCCTAAACCCAAACCCTGGTTTAGAACTCTGACTGAAACCTGAACCTGAACCCAAATTCAAACGCTTCACCACATTTTGTTTATGCTTTCACCATTGATGGATATTTGCAGTTTCTACCTTTTGGTTCTTGTGAACACTGTTTAGGTTGGGGGCTAGCGTTAGGGTCTTGGATTGGGGTTCAGGGCCAGGCTTGAGAATTAGGTGAGGTCAGAGTGTGGGTCTACGTCAGGGCCAGGGTCATATTAGGTGCCACCATTTGGGTCAGGGACTGTTTTCCTTCCAAATTGTTTCCAGTTCATTGTTCCTTAGCTATTTTTGGAGAAGTTGGGGGATATTGGGCTCCATGCAGCTTGAATTTCCAGAATGAAATGGCTTCAGCTGGACCCTGGGAGGGAACAGGTGCTTCCATGGAAGGGTGAGCTCACCTAGTCCTGCACTGCCTCCACCCCCTGCAGAAGGCACAAGACCCCAGCTCCCGCCCTGAGCCTGGCCTGTGCAGGCACAGCTGGGACAGGAGCCTGGCCTCAGGACCCGCTATGTAGACTTCTGGAGGTCGTGGGGCCACTCCCATGCTGATTGGACAAGCTGGGGAGGATGTGGTCCACATCCACACCCACAGGACCCGCTGTGGAGGACGTGGGGCTATATCCACACTGATGGCAATCTAGCCCCCTCAGGACTGGCTGTTGGAGAAGAAGGTGAGGAGAAGCCACCTGAGCCGGGAGTGGCAAGGGGGTGTGTGGTCCAGGACCCCATGGAGGAAGGGCACACTGTGTAGACACTGGGGCTTCCGTGGTTTTGTGTGTGGTGACATGGCCTCCTGCGGTGCTATGTGCGGGGCTGTGTGGTCTCCCCTTTCTGGGCTCCGGTGCACTTTTGGGGTCCCGTATCTGTGTTTGTGCCCATGTAGATTCAGTTCTTGGGGCTCCTCAGTCTGCAGTTAGGGAGCAGCCACCCGCCTTGGTGCTCGTGCTCCCCCCGCCTCGGCCCTATAGGGTCCTTCCCGTGTCCACAGCCACTTCAGGGTTGGTCCAGAGTCTGGAGGTTTGGGAACGACAGTGTGGACTCTGTAGGTGGTATTTTCCCAGTGTTGGTTCTTCACTGAGAACAGAGTGTCTTCCCATCTCCATGTGTCTCCCTCCCTGTCTGTCATCAATGTCTCATGGCTGTCAGAGAACAGGTCTGTCACCTCCTTGGTTCAGGGGACTCGTAGGTATCTTGTTCTTTTGGATACAGTAGTAAATGAGATTGTTCTCTGTAGTTCTCTTTCTGATGGTTCCTTCCAAGCATGTGGAAATGCAATTGATTTGTGTATATTGATTTTGTTCCTTGCAAGTTTCTTGAATTTATTAGTTCTGTTCACCTTAAACTCAAATGGCCAGTTATTTGACCCCCAAAATGGGTTTATTTGGGAAGAGCAGAGAATGGCAATCTGGGATGAGCAAGCTATGGGCACATCACAGACAAGTGCAAGAAACAAAGGAGAGAAACATTATTTCATGGAGAAGGAGGAAGCAGTTGGGAGGGTTGCTTGGAAGGAACATCCACTGGATAAAGGCAGGGGTTTGGGGTGATGGAGGATTCTCAGTGGCCAAGCTGCAGGGATGGTGGATTTCTTGTAGGAGATGAACCCTCAAGCTTCCTGTGGGGCATGGAATGGATGAGTCTTTCCCATGGGGAATTGTAATGTGGGGTCTGTAATGGGAACTGAGTGGCAGTGCCCCCTTCCAGCCTCCCCTTCTGGCGTCCCCAGTCCACTTTACTGAGGCTTCCCTTCATGCTTTTTCACAGTTCTAACCAAGTTGTGCTGGAGCATTGTGGAGAATTAGAGTTCCAAATCTCACTGCTTCTACTGCACCCAAGACTTGGGGCCCCCGATTTAAACCTCCCACCAGTTTCTTGCTAACATGTGGCCTTCTCCAAGGGCGAGTGGCCTCTCCACAGTAGGTGAACTGGATCTGGGGAGGGGGGCTTGGCTTCTGTCCCAAAGTCTGATGTCCTCTCTACTTCTGTGACATGGCGCTAATGTGGATGTTTGGAAATGTCATTTACTCTGCAGTGATTTCAAGTCTTCAGTAAGTTGTCACAGCAGCACAAATACACTTTATCTCCACACTCAGTCTCCCCAGCTATCATTTCTTTTCCACATTTGCCACTTCACATGGGCTACTTTGATGCATTTTACCCCATACTGGGACACTGTCCTGTGGAACCACCATGTAACCCCAAGTGAGGAAATCATGACGGTTTCCACATGTGAACCCAGACCACAGGCCCACTTAAGCTGTCACCACCTGCCCGACGGTCTGAAATGTCTTCTCTATTTGGATCCAGTTTTCTTCTTCTGGAACTTCTAGGACTTTCCCTTATTTGTGTAACCTTAATGGATTTAAGGAGCACAGACAGCTCTAGTCTGAGTGGTATTTCTTTTCTTTTCTTTCTTTTTTTCCTGAGTGGTATTTCTGTATGGCTAATGTCACCGGGGCTATTTTCAGTGTCCTTCCATGTTGTGACATATGTCAGTCCTTCCTTCACTTTTTCATGGTGACTTAACATAAGAACATTGCCCCTTAAAACATTTCAGTAACCCAATTCCCTGACCTTAGCTGAGTTCCCACAGTTGTACACCACTCTCCAGAAATTTTTCATTCTCCCCAAGGGAGACCGTATGCTTGAAACACCAACTCCCCTTTGCCCTTTCCCCTTGGCTCCTGCAGCCACATACAAAGTTGTGCATCTGGACACTTCATATAAGTGGGATCATACAGTATCTGTCCTTTCATGACTGGCTGATTTCACTCAGCGTGGTAACTTCCAGCTTCAATCCGTGTTGTAGCCTGTGTCAGAACTCCCTTCATTTTTAAGGCTGAATCATGTTCCATCGTGTGTATACCACATTTTGTTTATCCATTCATCTGTCAGTGGACACTTGGGTGGCTTCCACCTTTTGGCTGATGTGAGAAATGCTGCTCTGAATAAGGGAACTTCTACTTTCAATTTTTGGGGCTATAGGCTGCAGGAAATTCTTTTTTTAATATTTTGAGGATCTACCATATTTTTTTCCACAAATGAACCATTTTACTTCATTCCTTCATAGGGCAGAATAAGATTGCCATTTATGGATCTCATTTTGTTTATCTCATTTTGTTTATCCTTTTTTGTTTGTTTGTTTATCCTTTTCCTCATTTTGTTCATCCTTTTCCCCATGGATGGACATTTGCATAGTTTCTGGGTTTTGCCTATTGTGAATACTGCTGCTTTGAATATTCCTGTACATTTTTGTTTGTTTGAACCAGTGTTTTCAATTTTGGGGATATATATCTAGGAGTACAATTGTTGAACCATATGGTAATTCTACTTTGACCTATTTGAGTAAATGCCTAACTATTTTATACGTAGACTGCACCATTTTTCACAAGCGAGGTTTAAGGGTTTCAGTTTCTCAACATACTTTTTTATTTTTATTCTTCTTGATCAGAGTTATTCTACTTGTGTAAAAGGACATCTAACTGGTTTAAATCTTCATTTCCATAAAGTCTAATGATGTTTAATATCTATTTATTATGCTATTCACCATTTGTATGATTTCTCTGAAGAAGGGTCTAACCAAGTCCTTCATCCATTTTAAAAATGTGGTTGTCGTTTTGTTGAGGAGTTGTAAAAGGTCTTTACATATTCTGGACAACAGACTCTTATTAGATAAATAATGTACAAATATTTCCTTCCATTCTGAGGGCTGTCTTTTCACTTTCTGGATAGTATCTTCTGATGTACAAAAATGTTTAATTTTTTTTTTTTTACATTTCTTTTTTAAAAGTGAGTGAGAGAGAGTGTGTGAGTCGACAGGGGCAGAGGGAAAAGGAAAGAGTATCTTAAGCAGGCCCCAAAATAAGTGTGGAGCCTGGGGTGGGGCTCGATCTCATGACCCTGAGATCATGATCTGAGCCAAAATGAAGAGTCAGACAGTTAACCAACTGAGCCAACCAGGCGCCCAGGACAGATTTTTAATTTTGAGATATTATTTTATCTATTTTTTCTTTCCCTTATGTGTTGGTGTCAGATCTAAAAGCATCGCTACATCCAAGGTTATGAAGATTTATCCCCATTTGTTTCTTTTAGAGTTTATAATTTTACCTCTTACATTTAAGCCTTTAACTTATTTTGAGTTAATGTATATATGGTGTGACATAAGGGTCCAGTTCCATTCCTCTGTACATGGATAACCAATTGTCCAGCACCCTTTGTTGAAAAGACCATTCTGTCCCCCCAGTGTAATGTTGACCACCCTTGTCAAAATTCAGAGGACCATAGATGAAGGGGTTTATTTCTGGGCTCTCAGTTAAATCCCACTGATCTGTATGCATACTTAAAAAAATTTATTTTGTTTATTTAAAATTTTTAAAAAAATTTAAATCCAATTAATTAACATATATTATTTGTTTCAGGGTGTATGCATACTTTTATGACTGTATCACAATGTTTTATTTACTGTTGCTTTGTATTAATATTTGAACTTTGGAAATATGATCTTTCACCTTTGATTTTCTTTTTCAACATAGTGTTGGCTATCTTGTGGTCCATTAAAATTCCATATGACTGTTAAGATTAGCTTGTGCATTTCTTCCTAAAGTCTTTGTGAAATTTCTTGGGAACACATTGAATTTCCACATTGCATTGTGTACTGTTGCCAGCTTATCAATAGTATGTCTTTTCATCACCATGAGGTATCCTCAGATTTATTTACATTTCCCTTACTTTCAGCAATGTTTTGTAATTTTCAGTGTATAAGACTTAACACCTTGGTTACATCTATTCCTAAGTATTTTGCCAATGTTGATGTTCCCTAAAATGGAATTATTTTCTTAAATTCCTTTTTGGATGATTCATTGCTAATGTATACAAATAAGAGAGATTTTTGTGTATTGATATTTTGTCCTATAAGTTCGAGGAATTAGAGAACTGGTTGTATCATTTTTTTGTTGATTCTTTAGGAAGCTCTCTATATAAGATGATGCCATCTCTGGTCTCTGAATAGACCTAGTTCTACTGTTTCCTTTCACATGTGGATTCCTTATTTCTTACCTTACTGTTCTGGGTAGAACTTTCACTACAATATTGAGCAAGGAGTGAAAGCCAGCATCATGGACTTGGTTGTGATTTCAGAGGAGAGCTGTCAGTCCTCAAAATTGAGCATAGTGTTTGATTAGGGTTAGAGTGGGGTTCAGGTTAGGGATTAGGGTTAGGGTCTCCCTGTCCTATGCTGTACAGAGCCCATTCTTCTCTGGTAACCAGAGTGATCTTTCCAGAGCATAACCTTTGAGACTCTCTGTGATCCACTCCCTAGCTGCCTGTCCTCTCCAGCCTCACCTCTCCCACCATATCCCCCCAACCGTGTGGGCCTCCCAGGTGTATGGTTGTCCCCCATGAGCCTCAGGCCTGATGCCAAGCCTTTATATTTTCTCTGCCCTCTGCCAGGAGTGCTCTTCTCTCCCCCTGTTTCATGTCTGGCTTGTTCCCCCATTGGCTGGACCTGAACTTGCCCCTGGTGACCTGACTCATGTCTGCTGGGTGTGTGGTCTTGTCCCCTATTTAAATGTAGTGCCCACCTTCCTTGTGTGAGTGATTTACTAACCTGCTAGGTGTAGTAGAGGGAGAGGGACGTGGCCTTAGTGTCTGTGTGAAGAAATCAGTCTCAGGGTGCCTGGGTGGTTCAGTCATTAAGCATCTGGCTTCGGCTCAGGTCATGATCCCAGGGACCTGGGGTCGAACCCTGCCATGTCCTGCTCCCTCCTCAGTGGGGAGCATGCTTCTCCCTCTCCCACTCCCCCTGCTTTCATTCCCTCTCTAGCTGTCTCTCTCTCTGTCAAATAAGTAAATAAATAAAACCTAAAAAAAAAAAGTCTCAGAGGGGCTCATCACCATTGCTGACAGTGGGGGACCTGCTGTCACCATAGGTAGTCCCCTCAAAGAGACAAGACTTCCAACTTCTTGGGCCCGGGGAGATGTTGAGACCTGGACCTGGAAGCTTACACTCCTGGATTCATGGCTGGGGCCTAAGCAAGCTCCCTCTTCTTCCAGTGGTCCCCTTTCCCCTTCCCTGCCCATGAGCTGGACCTAATTCCAGGTCCTCGACCTGGGGAAGGTCGAGGGTGACTGCTCCTAGGAATAGTAGTGGTTGACTAATGGACCTTGTCAGCAAGAGGCCCAGTAGCCTTCAAGGGAGGACCCTATAGGGCATGGGGACAGCTCTATGGGGGCCAATGATAGCTCACTCAAAGCAAAGTGGGGCAGGAGGCCAGCCCTGCTGATTCCCATCTGTAGGCCATAGAAAAGAGGGCTGTGCCCAAAGGTGCTCCACTCCTGGCAGGTGGGGACAGGACTTGCAGAGGGTTGGCCAGGTGAGGGTACCTGCAGGGTTTGCCTGGGAGCTCAGCACAGGGGGAGTGTTCCTGGCTCCAGCATGTTGACCGTGGTGTTTGTTTTCCACCTCTGAAGCCTCAGGCTCCCCTTTGTATGATAGGGTGCTAATGGCCCCCATTTCTGGGAGCAGAAGCTAGGGTGGCCCCACAAGCAGACTTGCTTGGGACAGGCTGGGAGAGTGGCTATTGCTTAAGGCAGCCCAGGGCCTGCCCCCCTGAAGAAGGTATACACATCCATGGCCCCCAGCTCTGGGATCCTGTTGCCATCCTCTGACATCACCCTTCTCCCACCTTGTTCCTTGTCCCTGTAGATAGGAGCTGTTTCTGTAGAGGGCAGAGAAGCCCATCATGGTGGGACACAGGGTCACCTACTAGGTCATCACCAACCAGTGGGCTGCCGGGCCCATGTGCCCACCTGGGAGATGGTGGTGGAGGGTGGTGGTCCTTGAGGTCCCCAGTACCTGCACTGGCAGGATATGTGTATGGAGTGCATGGTGATGGTCAGCCGCTTCTGTGAACAGTCCTTCCTCTGTGAGGTGGATGACCTGGTGTGTGTGGATGTGGACATAAAGTTCTGCGATCATGTGGGCATGGAGATCCTGTCTCCCTTCTTTGGCACCCTGCACCCCAGTTTCTACTGGGTGGCCCGTGAAGACCTCAGCTACCAGCACCAGCCACAGTCCCAGGTCCACATCCCTAGGGACAAGGGCAATGTTTACTACATGGGGACTTTTTTGGGGGGTTTGGTTGTGAAGTTTCACTGATTGGCTTTGGCCTGTCACCAGGTGATGGGGGTTAACCTACACAATGGGACCACAGTTGTGTAGCACTTAAACAAAAGCCACTTGAACAGATACCTGCTGGACCACAAGCCCACCAACGTGTTATCCCCAGAGGACCTGTGGGACCCGTGGCTGCCCTCCTCCCGCTTCATGAAGAAGCTGAGATTCATGGCTATGCCCAAGAATCACCAGGATAACCAGGACTCATGAGGGGTTGTCCCAGGAGGACCTGTGGTACCCATGGCTGCTGGGCTGTCCCCTGGAGGACCTATAGGACCCATAGTGGCTGGACTGCCCTCCCTCACCCCTTCACGAGGAGGCTGAGATTTGGGTCATGCCCAAGAAGCAGCAGAACATCTGGGACTCGTGAGGGCTGTCCTGGGAGGACCTGTGGGACCTGCAGCTCCTGGGCTGACCCTGGAGGACCTGTGGGACCCATGGTGTCTGGGTTACCACCCCCCCCCCATGAAGAGGCTGAGATTCAGGCCATGTCCAAGAATCACCAGGACATCCAGGACTCATGAGGGACTGGCCCCATTTCCATCAGGGTGTGCTGTCCTGAGGAGAGCTGTCAGAGCAGATTCTTACTTCTGTCCCCTCAAGGGAGACTGTGAGCCCAGCACTGCCCAAATGGGCATGTCCAGGGCCTCCAACTGCACCTGCACGCAGGAGGCCTGTCTGGGGACACAAGTTCCTCTCTTTGTGGTCATTACATTTTGATAACTTCTGGGTCATTTGCAGCTGTGAACAGCTCCAGTTTTATGTTGGATGTTTTTCTGTGTTAATGCTGAGCAACCACCTTTAAATAGAACACTCAAGGGAGAAAGTTTTCTTCCTGGTTCTAGACAGACATTGCCTGGTGGGACTGGGAGTGGCCCTGCAGCAGCTGTGGAGCTAGGATGGCCTCTGGTTGGGTCTTCCCTCCCAGTCACTGCACCTTGCCATGGCCATGAGGCTTCAATGTCAAGGGTGCACTGAGCCGCCTCTCAGACCTCCAGTCCCCTGACTGCCAGAGGCCATGGTTGTGGCCACTAGCTCAGCCTCCATGGAGCACAGAGCCCTTTGGGTTGTTGGTTTCTGCTTTGGTTTTATTTTTTAATTTAATTTAATTTTTAAAATTTAAATTCATTAGCCAACATACGGTACATCAGTAGATTTTAAATGTAGTGTTCGGTGATTCATTAGTTGCCTGTAACACCCAGTGCTCATCACAACATGTGCCCTCCTTAATACCTGTCACCCAGCTACCCCATCCCGCCACCCCCCTCCCTTCTGTAACCCTCGGTTTAGTTTCTGGAGTCCAGCATCTTTCATCATTTATCTCCCTCTCTGATTTCTTCCCATTCAGTTTTCCCTCCCTTCCCCTGTGGTCCTCCACTCTATTCCTTATGTTCCATGTATGAGTGAAACCATATGGTAATTGTTTTTCTCTGCTTGACTTATTTCATTCAGCATAATCCCCTCCAGTTCCATTCATGTCATTCATGTCATTGCAATGCATTGCATTGCATTCATGTCAATGCAAATGGTGGCTATTCATCCTTTCTGTTGGCTGGGTAATATTCCATTGTATATATGGACCACATCCTCTTTATCCATTCCTCAGTTGAAGGACATCTAGGCTCCTTCCACAATTTGGCTATTGTGGACCTTGCTGCTATGAACATTGGGGTGCAGGTGGCCATTTTTTTCACTACATCTATATCATTGGTGTAAATACTCAGGAGTGCAATTGCTGGGTTGTAGGGCAGCTCTATTTTCAACTTCTTGAGGAAGTTGTTTTCCATGGTGGCTTTCCATGGTGGCTTCACCTGGTTGGATTCCCACAAACAGTATAAAAGGGTTCCCCTCTCTCCACATCCTCACCAACACCTGTCATTTCCTGACTTGTTCATTTTGGCCATTCTGACTGGTGTAAGTTTGTATCTCATTATGGATTTGATTTGTATTTCCTTAATGTTGAGGGATGTTGAGCACTTTTTTATGTGTCTATTGGCCATTTGGATTCTTCTTTGGAGAAATGTCTGTTCATGTCTTTAGCCTGATTGGATTATTTGTTCTGTGGGTGTTGAGTTTGGTAAGTTCTTTCTAGAGTTTGGATACTAGCCTTTTTTCTGATATGTCACTTGAAAATATCCTCTCTTGTTCTGTTTGCTGTCTTTTGGTTTTGTTGACTATTTCCTTTGCTATGCAAAAGCTTTCCATCTTGATGAAATCGCAACAGTTCATTTTTGCTTTTGTTTCCCTTGCCTTTGGAGACATGTCTAGCAAGAAGTTGCTGTGGCTGAGGTCAAAGAGGTTGCTGCCTATGTTTGAATGAATTACTCTCTCATATTGAGGACTTTCATCCATTTGGAGTTTATTTTTTGTGTATGGTATAAGGAACTGGTCCAGTTTCATTCTTCTGCATGTGGCTGTCCCATGTTCTCAGCACCAATTAAAATAGAAGAGACTGTCTTTTTTCCATTGGATATTCTTTCCTGCTTTGTCAAAGATTAGTTGACCATAAAGTTGAGGTTTTATTTCTGGTTTCTCTATTCTGTTCTATTGATCTATGGGTCTGTTTTTGTGTCAGAACCATACTGCCTTGATGATTACGGCTTTGTAATAGAGCTTGAAGTCTGCAATTGGGTTGCCACCAGTTTTAGTTTTCTTCTTCAACAACCCTTTGGCTATATGGGATCTTTTCTGCTTCCATACAAATTTTGGGATTATTTGTTCTAGTTCTGTGAAAAATGTGGATGGTATTTTGATAGGGATTGCATTGAATCTGTGGATTGCTCTATGTAGCATAGATATTTTCGCAATATTTTTTCACAAAATTTTTCACAAAATTTCTTCCAATCCCTTAGCATGGAACATTTTTCCATTTGTTTGTGTCTTCCTCCATTTCTTTCATGACTATTGTATAGTTTTCTGAGTACAGATCCTTTGCCTCTTTGGTTAGATGGATTCCTAAGTATCTTATGGTTTTGGGTGCAATTATACATGGGATGAACTCCTTATTTTCTCTTTCTTCTGTTGCATTGTTGCTCTAGACAAATGCAAGTGATTTCTGTGCATTGACTTTATATCCTGCCACTTTACAGAATTCCTGGATAAGTTCTAGCAGTTTTGGGGTGGAGTCTTTTGGGTTTTCTGCAGAAAGTATCCTTTTTTTCTGCAAAGGGTGAGAGTTTGACTTCTTGTTTCCCGATTTGGATGCATTTTATCTCTTTTTGTTGTCTGATTGGACAAGGAATATCCAATAGGCTGGATGTCTGATAGGCTAGGAATGCTAGTACTATGTTGAACAATAGTGATGAGAATGGGCATCCCTGTCATGTTCCTGACCTGTAGGGAAGAGGTCTCAGTTTTTCCCCATTGGGAATGATATTCACTGTGGGTTTCCCATAGATGGCCTTTATGATGTAGAGGCATGTACCCTCCATCCCTCCATGGTGAAGTTTTGATCAAGAAAGGATGCTTTAATTTGTCAAATGCTTTTTCTGCATCTACTGACAGGATCCTATGGTTCTTGTTCTTTCTTCTATTAAGGTAGTGTATTCTATTGATTGATTTGCGGTTGTCGAACCACCCTTGCAGCCCAAGAATAAATTTTGATTTGGTTGTGGTGAGTCATCCTTTTTTTTTTTTTTTAAAGATTTTATTTATTTATTTGACAGAGAGAAAGAAATCACAAGTAGACAGAGAGGCAGGCAGAGGCAGAGCGGGGAAGCAGTCCCCTGCTGAGCAGAGAGCCCAATGGGGGCTCGATTCCAGGACCCTGAGATCATGACCTGAGCCGAAGGAAGAGGCTTAACCCACTGAGCCACCCAGGCACCCCATAAATCATCCTTTTAATGTACTCTTGGATCCTATTGGTTAGTATGTTGGTGAGAATTTTTGCATCCTTATTTATCAGGGATCGTGGTCTGTAATTCTCCTTTTGGGTGGGGTCTTTGTCTGGTTTTGGGATCAAGGTAATTCTGGCCTCATCAAAAGGGTATGGATGTTTTCCTTCCAGTTCTATTTTTTTGGGAAAAGTTTCAGAAGAAGAGGTATTAAATCTTCTTTAAATGTTTGTAGAATTCCCCTGGGAAGACATCTGGCACTGGGATCTTGTTTCCTGGGAGATTTTTAATGACTGCTTCAATTTCCTTGCTGATTATGGGTCTCTTCAGGTTTCCTTTTCTACCCGGTTCAGTTTTGGTCATGTTCCTGGGAATGCATCCATTTCTTCAAGACTGCCTGATTTATTGACACAGAGTTGTCATCCTCTGTTCTTATAATTGTTTGTATTTATTTGGTGTGGGGTATGATCTCTCCTTGATTCATGATTTTATTAATTTGGGTCCTTTCTCTTTTCTTTTGGAGAATTCTGGCCAGGGTGTATCAATCTTATTAATTCTTTCAAAGAACGGCTCCTAGTTTCACTGATCTGTTCTACTATTCTTTTGGTTTCTACTTCATTGATTTCTGCTCTCATCTTTATTATTTCTCTTCTCCTCTGGGTTTAGGCTTTCTATGCAGCTCTTTCTCCAGCTCCCTTAGCTGTAGGGTTAAGTTATGTATTTGAGACCTTTCTTGGTTCTTGAGAAAAGCTTGTAGTGCTATACTTCCCTCTTAGAACTTCCTTTGCTATGTCCCAAAGATATTGAATAGTTGTGTTTTAATTCTCATATGCTTCCATGAATTTTTAAAATTCATCTTGAATTGACTGGTTGACCCATTCATTCTTTAGTAGGATGCTCTCTAGCCTCCATGTATTTGAGTTCTTTCCAGCTTCCTCTTGTGATTGAGTTCTATTTCAAAGCACTGTGGTCTGAAAATATGCAGGGAATGATCCCATTCTTTTAGGATGAGAATGAACATGGCAGCCTCCCAATCTCTGGCCCTGGACCTGAGAGCTCGGGGCCCACTCCTCAGTAAAGCCTCACAGAAAAGCGGTCAATCCTTCGTGTCTCCCCGGTCTCTGTCCACACTTCTCGCTAACCGGTCTTGTGACTGAGCAGTTCTGTCTCTAGCACACGATGCTGTTTGGAGTCTCCAAACCCAGCAGACTCCTGCAGCATGCTCAGGCATCATTCCTTCTGGGGGAAGAAGGGGGCTTTCCCCTGTTGTGCTGCTTCTTGGGCCTCTTCTCAAAGAGCAGTGCCCAGACTGCGTTGGATCACAGTTTATGGCAGCCTCCAGCTTAGAGGCCACTCCTGGGCTCACTTTTTACAGCTGGCTTCCCTGCTCTGATACCTGGGAGCTCTGTTGCCCTCAAGTGCCCCTGGTCTTCCTGGGACCCCGAGGATCCTGAGACCACACTATCCCATCGAGAGTTCCAACGCCTGCTTAGCCATCAGAGTGACATCCCTCACCAGAGCAGACTTCTAAAAGTTTCAATTTTGTGCTCTGCTGCCCCTAGCACTTGGTGGTAGCCAGCTGACTGGGGCTCCTTCCCCCCACGGTTTATCTTCCTGCCTAGCGACTTAGACTCACTTTTCTGTATCTCCTACCTTGTGGAAAGTGGTTGCTTTTCTGTTTGTAGAGTTGCAGCTGTTCTTTTCTTGGATTTCTGCTTGAATTTGCAGGTGTTCAGAATGGTTTGATAGCTATTGAGCTAAATTCCTTGGACCAGATGAAATTAAGCTTTCCTACTCCTCCACCACCTTGGACTCTCTCTGTCTTCTTTCTCCAGATTGCTTGGGGACTTTTGTGATTCCATACAAATTTTAGGACTGTCTTCTATTTCTTTGAATAATGCATTGGAATTCAGATAGGGACTTCATCACATCTGTAGATTGCATTGGATATGGTGGACATGTTAACATTATTAACCTCCCAGTTAATGAGCATGGTGTATACTTCTGTTTATTTGTGTTGTCTTCCACATTCACCTGCCAATATGCACATGTTTTTCTTTCCTTTTCTGCCATGTGTTCAGTATACCAGGTCTTTCTCATTCTTGGTTACTTTAATTCCTAGAGTTTTTGTTTGTTTGTTTGTTTGTTTTTGCTTGATGCAATTGTAAATGGCATTGCTTTCTCAATTTCTCTTTGTGACTGTTTGTCATCAGTATATAGAAAGACAAGTTGGGGCACTTAGGTGGCTCAGTCAGTTAAGTGTCTGCCTTCAGATCAGGTCATGATCCTGGGGTTCTGGGAATGAGCCTGGCATTGGGTTCCCTGCTCAGCAGGGAGTCTGCTTTTCCCTGCTGCTCTGCTACTCCCCCTGCTTGTGCTCTCTCTCTCTCTGTGTCAAATAAATACATTCTTTAAAAAAAAGAAATGCAGTGGGTCTCTGTATATTGACTTTGTATCCTGCAGCTTTACTGAATTTGTTTATTCTGACAGGTGTTATTTATTTATTTATTTTTGTGGACTCTTTAGGGGTTTCTACATATAGTATCATGTCATCTGCAAATAGTGACTATTTTCTTTCCTATTTAGATTTCATATTTTGTTTTGTTTTTGTCTAAATGGTTTGGTGAAGGCTTTAAATATGATGAGGAATGAAAGTGGTAAGAGTGGCCATCTTTATCTTGTTCTTGCCGGTAGTGGAAAGTTTTCAGCATTTCACCCTTGAGTATAACGTCAGCTATGGACTTTTCATGTAGGGCCTTTGTTTGGTTGAGGTACATTCCCTCAATACCCAGATGGTTTAGAGTCTTTATCACAAATGCATATTGAATCTTGTCAAGTGTTCTTTCTGCATCTATTGTAACAATCCTAGGACTTTTATCTTTTATTGTCTTAAGGTGGGGTATCCCACTGGTGGATGTGCAGATGTGGAATCATCCTTGCATCCCTGGAATAAATCCTGCTGGACCGTGTTATGTGATTCTCCTGATGTATTGTTGAATTACTTTTGCTGATAATTTGTTGAAGATTTTTACATCTCTGTTCATGAGGGATATTGGCCTTTCCTTTTCTTGTAGTGTCCTTGTCTTGTTTTGGTAGCAGGATTATGCTGCCTTCATAAAATGAGTTTGGACATATGCCCTTCTCTCCTATTTTTTAAACAGTTTGACAAGGGCTAGTATTAATTCTTCTACCATCCTGTTGAACTCCTCAGTGAAACTGTCTGGTCTTGGGCATTTGTTTGTTAGGAGGATTTGATTATCAAATAATGTTTTTACTAATGATCAGTCTGTTTAGATTTTTTTTTCTTCAGTTCAATCTTTCTATGTTGTTGTTAGGAACTTATCCATTTCTCCTAGGTTGTCCAAGGTGTTGGCCTCTACTTGCTCATAGTACTCTCTTACTATCCTTTGTATTTTGTGGTATTCATGGTAATAGGTCATCTTTCTTTTTTTTTTTTTCACATTATTAAATTTAAATTCAATTAGCCACGGTGTAGTTTTGATGTAATGGTCAATGATTCATTAGTTGCACGCAACACCCAGGGCTCATCACCACATGTCCCCTCCTTAATACCCATCACCCAACTATCTCACCCCCCAATGTACCTTTTCTCCAGTTTATTTCCTATGATTAAGAGTCTCTCATGGTTTGTCTCCCGCCCTGATTTCTTCGTATTCAGTTTTCTCTCCCTTCCCCTGTGATCCTCCACACTATTCCTTGTGTTCCACACATGAGTGAAACCATATGATAACTGTTGTTCTCTGCTTGACTGATTTCACTTTGTATAAGCCCCTCCAGTTCCATCCATGTCAATGCAAATGGTGGGTATTCATCTCTTCTGATGACTGAGTACTATTCTATGGTATGTATGTATCACATCTTCTTTATCCATTCCTCTGTTGAAGGACATCTCAACTTCTTCCACAGTTTGGCTATTGTGGACATTGCTGTTATGAACATTGGGGAGGATGTGCCCCTTATTTTCACTGCATCTGTATCTTTGGGATAAATACCCATCAGTGCAATTGCTGGATCATAGGGCAGCTCTATTTTACTTTTTGAGGAAACTCCATGCCATTTTCGGGAGTGGCTACACCAGCTTACATTCCCACCAGCAGTGTTAGAAGTTCCCCTTTCTCCACATCCTTGCCAACACTTGTTTCTTTGTCTCTTGTTCATTTTAGCCATTCTAACTGCTGTAAGGTGATATCTTATTGTGATTTTGAATTCCCCGATGGCAAATGATGTGGGACATTTTTTCATGGTCTGTTGACCATTTGTGTATCTTCTTTGGAGAAGTGTCTCTTCCTGTCTTTTGCCCTTTTTTTTGAGTGGATTCTTTGTTTCTTGGGTGTTGAGTTTGAGGTTCTTCGTAGATCTTGGATACCAGACCTTTATCTGCCATGTCCTTTGCAAATATCTTCTCCCATTCTGTAGGTTGCCTTTTAGTTTTGTTAATTGTTTCCTTTGCTGTGCAGAAGCTTTTATTTTAATGAAGTCCCAATAGTTCATTTTTGCTCTTGTTTCCCTGGGCTTTAGAGTCATGTCTTGCAAGAAGTTGCAGTGTCCAAGGTCCAAGAGGTTGCTGTCTGTGTTCTCCTCCAGGATTTTGATGTGAGACAGGAATTAATTATCTTTCTTTCCCAATGTGTTTGAGTCCTCTCTCTTTCTTGGTGAGTCTAGATAAAAGTACTCCAGTTTTGTTTATCTTTCCAAAAAAGGCAGCTCATGTTTTCATTTCCTTTTTTTTTTCTTCTGGATTTATTTCTATATTCTTTTTTGTTATTTCCTTATTTGTACTGTTATGGGGCTTTGCTCTTTTTTTTTTTTTCCTTCCCACTTCTTTCCCGTGTAAAATTAGTTCATTATTAGAGAGCTTTCAGGTGGCTTGACAAAGACTGGAATTTCTATG
>NW_022631836.1:0-25994 GCF_010015895.1 Lontra canadensis
TTGGTGTGGTCTTTGCCTGGTTTGGGGATCAGGGTAATGCTGGCTTCGTAAAAAGAGTCTGGAAGTTTTCCTTCTGCTTCAATTTTTTGAAACAGCTTCAGGAAAATAGGTGTTATTTCTTCTTTGAAAGTTTGGTAGAATTCCCCAGGGAATCCGTCATGTCCTGGGCTCTAGGTTTTTGGGAGGTTTTTGATTACTGGTTCAATCTTGTTACTAGATCTTGGTCTATTCAGGTTGTCAGTTTCTTCCTGACTCAATTTTGTGAGTTTATAGTTTTCCAGGAATGCATCCATTTCATCTAGGTTGCTTAACTTACTGGCATATAACTATTGATAATAACTTCTGATGATTGTTTTACTTCCTTGGTGTTAGTTGTGATCTCTCCCTTTTCATGAATAATTTTATTAATTTGAGCTTTTCTTTCTTTTTCTTTTTCTTTCTCTTTTCTTTTGGATTAGTGTGGCCAATGGTTTATCGATCTTATTGATTCTTTCAAAAAACCAGCTTCTAGTTTCATTGATACCTTCTACTGTATCTCTAGTTTCTACCTCATTGATCTCTGCTCTAATCTTGATTATTTCCCTTCTTATGTGTGGAGTTGGTTTAATTTGTTGTTGATTCTCCAGACACATGAAAAAATGTTCATCACCACTAGCCATCAGGGAGATTCAAATTAAAACCACATTGAGATACCACCTTACACCAGTTAGAATGGCCAAAATTGGCAAGACAGGAAACGATGTGTGTTGGAAAGGATGTTGAGAAAGGGGAACCCTCTTACAGTGTTGGTGGGAGTGCCAGTTGGTGCAGCCACTTTGGAGAACAGTGTGGAGATTCTTCAAGAAATTAAAAATGGAGCTTCCGTGTGACCCTGCAATTGCACTACTGGATATTTACCCCAAAGATACAGATGTAGTGAAAAGAAGGGCCATCTGTACCCTGATGTTCATAGCAGCAATGTCCACGGTCGCCAAACTGTGGAAAGAACCAAGATGCCCTTCGACGGACGAATGGATAAGGAAGATATGGTCCATATACACTATGGAGTATTATGCCTCCATCAGAAAGGATGAATACCCAACTTTTGTATCAACATGGACGGGACTGGAGGAGATTATGCTGAGTGAAATAAGTCAAGCAGAGAGAGTCAATTATCATATGGTTTTGCTTATTTGTGGAGCATAACAAATAACATGGAGGACATAGGGAGATGGAGAGGAGAAGAGATTTGAGGGAAATTGGAAGGAGAGGTGAACCATGAGAGACTATGGACTCTGAAAAACAACCTGAGGGTTTTGAAGGGATGGGGGGGTGCGAGGTTGGGGGAGCCAGGTGGTGGGTATATAAGGAGGGCACGTATTGCATGGAGCACTGGGTGTGGTACAAAAATAATGAATTCTGTTATGCTGAAAAGAAATTAAAAACAATTTTAAAAAATTAAAAATTTTTAAAAATTAAAAAAAAATTAAAAAAGAAGTGGAGGATGAAGAGTTTTTTCAGATACCAAGGATGAGGGTTCTTGATAAACTGGCTCAGCAGAATTCTTGCTGAAACAGGACTCCACAAGCCAAAGACAGGCCCAGGACAAGGTCTGGTCCAAAGGAGGGCTCAGAGGAAGGAGCCTGTCTAAAGTTTGCTCGAGATGAGAATCTTTGTCACTCTTGGGCTGACTCTTGTCTTATGCCCTTCACATGGGTGCTGTGAAGATACCATGAGGTGGGGCAGCAAATGGGAAAGAGGAGGCTGGATTCCAGCCCTTAGGTCATAGGGACTTTGTTACAATGACTGAGCCCCACCATTGTGCCATGAAAGCTGTAATAGATTGTATGTCAACTAGTGGAAGTGACTTCATTCCAATAAACCTTTATTTACAAAACCAGGATTTTTGCTCCAAAATGTATGTTGATGACCCCTGTCTAGAGAGGAAGGGGAGCCTTTTAATTAATACAAAAGTGCTATACAGGCTAGTGGTGTAGTGTTTGTAGGGCCTTTATTCCCCTATGTTATCATTACTATCAATATTTGTTTCATAATCCCATGCTAATGTGTGTATAGTATCAACCACTTTACAAACCCTTTTGGAATAAAAAGAACATAAATTTTTTGGACCACATTTTCTGTGCGACCCTCCCAAGATTCTGATCTATGGAACCTGGGACAGGGAGAGCAGAGAGGGTCGGTGTCTCAAGAGGTGACAGTACCCCATAGCAATGGGAGCACCTCCATGCAGAACACAGCCAGATGATGACAGAGATCTCCTCTTGGGGACACAAGTTACTTCTTCTTATCCCTGCAAACAGAGATGGGCTGCACTTACTTTGACCCCACTTATCCCTGCAGACAGGGAAGCAGATAGAGTAGATGGGCCAGAATGAGAGCACAGTAAAATCAGTCTACAGTTGACTGGCCCCATTGAAGAGAGGTAAGCACTGGTTGTCAGAAGGGCTTACATTTGAGGATGGAAGACAAAGGACCGGGGAACCAGGGTAGTCAGCATGAGACAGGAAATGTGGAAGCAAAGGGTGGGGGTGCCAATCCTGGTGCATTTCTGGCCAGTAAGCAAGGCAGGAACAGCAACTTTTCGATACCACCACAGGCCTGGTCCCTCCCAACCCCATCCCCCAGGTTTGGGCCACCTGCCTTCAGCCGGTTGTGCGTGGACCTGGTTAATTTGCTGAAAACACCATGGTGCTGTTCACTCTTTTTATAGGAGCCTTGAAGTTTTAGGCAGGCAAAGACTCAAGGCATCTCGCTCCCCTGAGCTCTCGCTCACGTTTGAGACACTGTCATTGGCTATTCTCTATCGGTATCCTACCGAGGGAATTGTCATTAATCTAATATTTCATCCTATGCTAGACCAAAAAATTCAGAATGTTTAAATGGGAGAGAATGACAGCTCTGCTCTCATCTTTTCTGGGTCAGTGGACTATTTAATAATGTTTCAGCTTCATTCTTATCATTGCAATAATAACTGCATCTACACACCTTGAGCTCAAGGCTCCAGCAGGAGAAAGGAGAGTCTATCGGACTAATATCCAGCTCTTCTTCTCTGCCACGTATCTGTATTTCGTTCCTGGATTCAGATTGATTTTTGCAGGGCATTTCATGCTCCAGAGCATGAAAGCTGAGTTTTCTGCAATGAGCCGAATAAAGCTGAAGATTGGGTTCAACACAGTTGAGCTCCTTCCAGGTGTAAGACCCACATTGAGCGTGGTGAGTCCTTGTTTCACTTACCTGAGGTCAACAAAGATGACCTGAATGCTGACTAAGAGACCAGTCTTTCATTCGTGCCAACTGGGAGATGTGATTAGAACAGGGTCGGCCTGTGGGGCCAGGAAAGTCTTTCTGGGTGGGGAAGCTTTGGAGCTGTGACTTGAAACATCAGTAGGAGTCCCCTAGAAGACAGAGAGGAAGACAGAGAGCAAGATGAGGCCTCCGTTTCTGAGTACTCCTGAGTATAGCTTATCCATCTGTCTCAGGCAGGGCTCCCAGAGAAACAGAGCCTATATATATATATGGACCTGGCTCACAGGATTCCAGGGGTGAGCAAGGTCTCACATCTGCAGGGTTAGTCCTCAAGCTGGACAGCCAGGAGAGCCAGTGGTATAGTTACTGTCCAGATGTCAGCAGGCTCAAGACCCAAGGAAAGGTGGTATTTCAGTTCAAGTTCAAAGGCAGTCAAGCAGGAAATAATTCTCTCTTAAAAGGGGAGCAGCTTTCTTGCTGTATTTCGACCTCCAACTGATTGGAAGACACCCCCCCCCCCACTGGGGAGGGCAATCTGATTTGCTCAGTCCACCGATTCAAATGTTACTGTTATCCAGAAACATCATTATGCTCACACTCAGAATATTTTACCAGCTATCTGGGCATCCTGTGGCCCGGTGAAGTTGACCCATAAAATTACCCATCACAGGCCCTAAGTCCAATGACTGGTGTCCTTATAAGAGACAGAACAGGACACACAGAGACACAGGGGAGAGCAGGCTGTAAAGACAGAGGCAGGGAGTGCAGTGATGCCGCCCATAAGCCAGCCATCAGTGGAGCCACCGGGAGCTGGAACAGACAAGGAAAGGCCCTCCCCTACATCCTCCAGAGGGAGCCTGGCCCTGCTGATACCCATTGCCTGCTGCTGGAGGTCCTGCTCTTGGCTCTTTCTTTGTTAAAGGATGGTTTGTAGGTGCCCAATGTTAGAGAGATTCTAGATCCAACTGAACAACATTTTTGACCTAATTAGAAAGACCGAATGAAGATTTGTTATTAAATAAGAGAGAATAATTTTCTCATTCTGTGATTCAGTGTGGCAGACTGAGGTCATGTGGGCTCCCTGAAGTCACCACCCACGGCCTGTGGTCCCCATGGCCTTGCTTGGTGGACATCCAGGGGTTCCAGCCCAGTCTGTGCTCCCTGCCCCATGCCGTCCCTCCCACCTCTTCCAGGCTCAGTGCCAGCACACTGTGCCCATGGGCTGTCTGCCCTTGCAGACCATTTATCTGCAGTGGTGTCCTGCAAGCTCCCTCCCTCACCACGAATGTGTGCAAACCCCTTTCCCCACGCTTCTTCCCCAGGAGGGAAGGACACCCTCCTGCTTCTGCTCCCTCTCTTTCTGGAACTCCTATTGTATGAGTGTTGGACTTGCTAGAATGATCCCCTGTGCTTCTCTCTTTTTGCCTTATTTTCCTTCTCCAGGGCATTTTACACTACTTTCCAGGATGTGTCCTTGGGTTCATCTTCTGAACGTGTCTATTGGTTCGTTTTGCAGATCTCCTACCAGAGCTCCTCTCACTCTCCAATTGTTCCTTTTCCACAGCATCTTGTGTTTTATGGGCGCAATATCTTCTCCTTCATCTCTGAGGATATTTGTCACGGTTATTTCCAAGTTCCCTCTTCCCTGCACTCATTTCTGCATCCTCTGAGGGCCTTTGATCGGTTTATTTAGGTCTTTGTCTTTCATTTTGAAGGTTTTCCTCAAATGGCTACTGGCCATTGGTGGGTGTTTACTGCTAATGAAGGGGGAAGGCCGTGAAAGGCTAGCGGCAAGGTCTGGGTGGGAGGGCCCTAACGTGGAGCACAGACAGGCGCGTCCCTGGGATGTCAGGCAGTAGCAGACCATGTCTGTGTCTGCAGGTGTCCTTGGGGACCTTCACAGTCTCACAAATGACATTCACCTTGCCCTAGCTGCTGAGGATGTGGTTGCAGGGCAGGAGGAAGGAGTAGGGACTGGGGACACTATTTGTGATTCAGACCTTCCGTCCCCTTCCCTCCTTTCAGCCCTGTCCCCGCAGCACCCTTTTCTGTGTGTGGCCCTGCAGCACACGCTGGGGGTAGCTCTTGGGCTGGCTCTGGATGCAGAGTCAAGTACCCAGGCTTCAGGACCATCCACCCTCGTGCTCGCCAGTCCTCCAAGGGCTGAAGATTCCCCCAGGGTCTGTGGGGTGACCGGCCTGCTGGGCTCTGCTCTGGAAACCCTGACACCAGAGATTGCTCTGCAACACCGCGTCAGCCCTCTGTCGGCTTTAGCTTCTTGAACATGGGATGAGAAGAGTTTGTTTTCCAGTACAAAACGTCCTGGCCTCCTTGTCCCAGTGGGCTTATACTGTTTTTATTCCTTTACTCTCTGGCTAAGGGACTCATTCAGTCACTGAATAAATATGTACTGATCCCTTGTGCTGTGCCAGGTTCTCTTTTATGGCAATGAGCAGAAACACGACTATCCTGTGCCCCTGGGGCTTGCCGTCCAGTGCTCTCTGGTGTCTCTTCAGTACCCCCTGTTGTCAACCATCTTCCTGCAAATCGTACTGTGCCTCTCCCCTAGTGGAGACCCCTCCCCACTCCCGACTCTCCCCCATGTCCCCTCTCTCCTGACTCAGCGCCTTGCCTCCTGCCTCTTCCTCGGGCGCTAGGGGGACTAAGTCTGCTGTTGCCATGGTAGTCTTCACAGCACTCCATGGGGACAGGAATTTTACCCCCACTTTGCAGGTGAGCAAGCCGTGCCAACTGGGTTTAAGTGAGGGCCCTTCAACTCCACAGTGCCCTTGGCTCCAAAACACCGCCCTCCTCCTGCAGAAAAGGCCTGTATTGCTTAGGAAGATAAAATGCCATTCTCCCTCTCCTTTCCCCTTCTAGCTGCACCCCCCCTCATTCCTCTCATCTGCCATCTGACACAGAACAATCCATGCCTAGCTCTGGCAGGACCCAGGAGCCAGGGACCCTGCTTGCCTTAGGAAGGCCGACACTTAGAGTTCTGTTCCTTTTCTCCTCCCTAAGGGCACATAGATCCCTGAGAACTGTCACCAGTGTAGCCACTCATCAGCCTCAAGCTGATGAAATGAGGCTTTAGGAAGCATGGGCCACAGAGGATATGAATCCCCTTCTCAAATTGTTGGTCAGGGTTTGCAGCCACCCTTCCACCCACCACCCTCTACTTCCTACCCCTCCACTCTCCACTCCTTCACCCCCTACTTCTTACCCCTCCATCCTCCACCTCCCACTTCACCCTCCACCCAGCACCCTCTGTCCCACCCCTCGGTGTCCCTCCCTCCTCACCATACTCAGTCCTCTTGGCTCACTGAAAGGCCTCCTAGTGCTTTCCCTTCCTTCTTCCTTCCCCCCTTCTGCACCACATACTACCCAGCAAGGTCATTTTTCAAATGCTAAACAGACCAGTCTGGACTGTGTTAGAAATTCTCCAGTGTCTTCTTCTCAGGTCCAGACAAAGAGCCCTAGCTCCAGTGGTCCTGCACCTGCTGCAGCTGCCTCTTGATTTAGCCTGGTGGCTCCCCCAGCCCATTCATTCCTCATCACCCCACCACCACACCTGCCTTCATCCTCTGCAACACCCACTGCTCTTGGGGCTCCAAGTACCTTCCAGTCTTCCCAGAGACCCCTGCCCCTCCCGTCTTCAATTTGCTGTCAGCTGCAGGAAGTCTCTGAGTTGTCCAACCTCCAAAGGGGCTGTGAGCCCCCCATTCACACTCCTAGCCCCTCTGCCTCCTGCCAGCTGTCTGCACCTTCATGTTGATGGGGCAGATTGGGCTGCTCTGCCTGCCCAGTCAAGCTTGATTCTAGGTGGTTGCTGGACTTCTGTATGGTGTGGTGTGTCCAGGAGTACTTTTAAATTTAAAAAATATCTGACCCTCATGGCTGAAATTTCACCATTTAAATTCATATTTTTAAAATTTATTTTCAGTGTTCCAGAATTCATTGTTTATGCACCACACCCAATGGTCCATGCAATATGTGCCCTCCTTAATAGCCACCACCAGGCTCACTTAACCTCCCACCCACCTCCCCTCCAAAACCCTCACTTTGTTTCTCAGAGTTGACAGTCCCTCATGGTTTGTCTCCCCCTCCAGTTTCCCCCAACTCACTTCTCTCCATCTCCCCATGTCCTCTGTGTTATTCTTTATGCTCCACAAGTAAGTGAAACCATATGATAATTGACTCTCTCTGCTTGACTTATTTCACTCAGCATAATCTCCTCCAGTCCCATCCATGTTGATGCAAAAGTTGGGTATTCATCCTTTCTGATGGCTGAGTAGTATTCCATAGTATATATGGACTATATCTTCTTTATCCATTCATATGTTGAAGGGCATCTTGGTTCTTTCCACAGTTTGGCGACTGTGGCCATTGCTGCTATGAACATCGGGGTACAGGTGGCCCTTCTTTTCACTACATCTCTATCTTTGGGGTAAATACCCAGTAGTGCAATTGCTGGGTCATAGGGAAGCTCTATTTTTAATATCTTAAGGAATCTGCACACTGTTTTCCAAAGTGGCTGCACCAACTTGCATTCCACCAACAGTATAAGAGGGTTCCCCTTTCTCCACATCCTCTCCAACACTTGTTGTTTACTGTCTTGTTAATTTTGGCCTTTCTAACTGGTGTAAGGTGGTACCTCAATGTGGTTTTTATTTGAATCTCCCTGATGGCTAATGATGATGAACATTTTTTCATGTGTCTGTTAGTCATTTGTATGTCTTCTTTGGAGAAGTTTCTGTTCATGTCTTCTGCCCATTTTTTGACGTGATTATCTGTTTTGTGTGTGTTGAGTTTGAGGAGTTCTTTATAGATCTTGGATATCAGCCCTTTGTAGTGTCATTGCAAATATCTTCTCCCATTCTGTGGGTTTCCTCTTTGTTTTGTTGACCTTTGCTGTACAGAAGCTTTTGATCATATGTTTTTATTGAAACAAACAGTTCTCAAATTTAAAACAGCATCCAAAGTGGTAAAACATTGAGAGCTAACCTTTGTGAGATTTTGCTTCTCAGATTGCATTCTGGGCTGGCAGAAGACTTAGAGAAGTGGTTCCCAACCTCAAACCCACAAACCACCTTTCCAGTATGTGTCCTATCACAATGCCAACCAACTGCCTCCTTTCTATTTTTCTTTGTCTTTAACTTAATGCATTTACGTTTTAAAAGACTTTATATAAGTATCTTAAATAGCCAATAATACTAGGTTTTAATATAAGTAACTGGAAAGAAGAATCAATGAAAACAAAATAGAATTATAAAATTCAGGTTGGATCAGGAGTACACCAAAAGTCTGAGCTGAGTCCTCTCTTTCTGTATTGAAAGGGTGGGGGCATTAGCAAGTGCTAGAGACATCTTAAAGGCTTAGGGGTACCAGGTTCAGTCTTGCTTCTTGACATGACCAGGAGAATCTGAAGAGCTGGAATGTCTATCAGGATCCTGTCCATGTAGCTCCCAAAATAATCAGGCTGGCCACTGAGAGTGGCACACACTTTGTGAAACACTGGCTGAGTGGAAAAGGAACACAGGCAAGGAAGAGATTGGTGAGGAGGGAAGTAGAACCAGAGGTCATCATGATTGACCAAATGTGAGGGTCATATCCACACCAACAGAGCAGACCACCAACCAGGTCCCCAGAGCTTCAGACTCCCTGTGTCTGGGTTGGGGCCCCAGAAGGTCCATGTGTAATCAGCATGCCTGCAGCTGGTGGGTGGAGGTATCTCTGAGAAACACTGGTCCAGCAGGTGGGGCTGTGACTGGGAGTGTTTGTGGAGACCCATCCCAAAGCCCCAAGCTCCATCTTCTCTGTCTCTGGCTCTCCCCCACATGGTCCCTCAACAACTTAATGCCCTTGCCCAAGTGGAAGATGCTTCACCTGCAAATGTGTGACCGTTGTGCCCTACTGCTAGGAGATCTGGGAGAAGGCAGGTGATAGGCTCTGTGCAGCCAGATAAAACCACTGGGCAGCTCTGGGCTCTGCTAATAGACCTCAAAGAGATTGAGGGGTCAATGTCAGGGTCAGAGAGAAGGGAGCACCAAGGGGAAGAAACCTCTGGATTTAGCCCTGAACCAAGCTCCTCCATCCCCACCTTTGCTGGTCATTGATAACAATGAGGCTAACAGTAACCAGTTATTGGGATGCTGTCAGTGGATATTCTGATATTCCTTATGAGGTAATTGGTGGACCTGAATTCAAACCAGCCTATGGCTTTAGTTTCTCTGCTAGCCCTGGCTGCCTCCCACCCTCTGTTCCCCATCTTCCCAGACATTTCACCAGGGCCACCTTGAACTCTGCAGTGTCTACACTTCTCTCTGACATCCTCATCGTTAGGCCAACTGCATGCCCCCTTCCTGACTTCAGGGAGCCTGGCTTTTCCTAGATATTCTTCTCACTGTCCAGAATCAGCAGCTCATATCCTCCTTTTTGTATGCCCAGCTCCAGAGGGCTCTCTCCTCTTCACATAATTCCATGAGAGGGTGTTATGGGCTGAACTATATTCTGTTCCCTACAAACTTCTTATGTGGAAGCTCTAACCTCCAGCGCCTTGAAGTGTGGCTATGTTTGGAGATCAGGGCTTTAAAGAGCTAAATAAGGTAAAATGGCCTCAAGGGAAATCAATCTGTCGATACCTTGATCTTGGACTTCTAGCCTCCATGATCATGAGGACATAAATTTCTGTTGTTAAACCCCTCTGTCTGTGATGTTAGGTTGTAGTTGCCCAAACTGACTGATACAGAAAGCTCTGGTCCTCTGGTGCATCCTTGGGGCCTCAGGCAAACACAACCTTAGATCCCAGCCCGACCTAAGGCCAGCCGCCCAAGGTCGTTTCCTCCAAAAAGTCAGGGCACATTAGGAAACTTTTCAGTCATCTTGGACATGAGTCTGATGCTGGGAACAACTCCGTGGACATTCCAGGGGCTGACAGCATTAGCACTGCTGGGAATACAGCTGGAGACATGGTCGTTCCAGCTGCGTGTCACAAAACTGCTCACCGTGAGGCTGCCTGAGTCAGAGGTCCACATTCCTGTGCCCAGAACATCTACCAAGCCCATTTCTCATTTTTAAGGACGATTTGGATATGTTTATTTTTCTGGTGAAGCCACCCTAGCCCAGACATGTCCTCCAGTTGAGCTATTTCATTGTCTCTTCCCTCAGCAAACAAAACAGAAAATGGATGAGGTGGGCTGCGTCTGAGCCAGCCTGATCCTGTGGCCATCCACTACCCACCTATGTGTCTAATCTAGGCCTTCCTGGCCCCTTACCAAAACTCTCCAGTACTACCCCAAAAAACACAAAAGGCCAAACTTCTGCATTGAAAATATACTATGAAATAGAAGGATGTTGCTCTGAAGACATATGGCAATTGTACTGATGTTTTGTCTAATTGTGTGAACAGATATTGTAGAAAAAGCCTCATATCTAAGGTGAGGGCAGCTTATGCAAGAATCCTGTTCCAACCACCCACTACTTTGTGCCAACTTCTCACCAAGCCTCATTATCAGTGGGAAGCAGGAAGTGCAATTCCTATCTCACAGTGGGACCAGCATTGACTGTGAACCTATCATTTGCAGGTGCCTTTACCCAAGGATGGTTGAGTCACATGGGGCACCACACTCAGTAGTGCCTGTGCTTGGTTTAATACTCTGCTGTAGCCACCTTGAAATTCTTGCTAAGATTTGAACAAGGGGACTCACGTGTTGATTTTGCACTGGACCCCACCAATTACATAGCTAGTCCTGCTTTTGCTCTAATCATGTAATCCTTATAACATCTTATAAGGTAGAACTTAAGATCTTTATGGTAAAGAACTTGAAACTTAGAAGTTCAGAAGCCTGGTCAGTGGTCCACAGCATGTTGGCAGCATTACCATCACCATCATTATCTCTGGTAGCCTGCTTATGGTCCATAGCTCATCATCATCACCATTACCATCGTCACCATCATCATCATTATCATCATCACCATGAGCATTATCATCATCACCATCAATGTCATCACCATCATCACCACCATCAACATTATCACTATGGGCATCATCATCACCATCATCATCATCATCATCATCATCATCATCATCACCACCATCATCATCACCATCATCACCATCAACACCATCATCACCACCATTACTATGATAATCATCATCATCATTATCACCATCAACACCATCATCACCATCATCCATCATCATCGTTACCATCATCATCATCACCATCACCACCAGCACCATCACATCAGCACCAACATCACCATCAGCACCATCACCATCATCTCTGATAGCCCACCCCTCCCCCAGTTCTCTGTCCCATTGCCTAGGACACATCTTGAACTGCAGTGACACAATGCAAATGACTATGTTTATCATCTGTTTTCATTTCTCATTTCTCCCTACTGGCATGTAACTTCCATGAGAGCAAAAACTTACTTGAGTTTTGTCCATTCTAGTCCAAGCAGAGAACAGCACCTGGCACTCAATCAGCTCTGAACACATTGTGCAATACGTGTGAAGAATCAGTGATTTATCAAGACTCCATCACCGGGAACTGTGCTGTTACTTTAGGTCCTTTATTGAGGGAGGACAAATGTCCCCATCTGATGGATGAAGAAACTAAGACTTAAAGAGGTTAAGTACGCAAGTCACTCTGCTCATTAGTGGCAGGCTGGGCTTTGAAACCACATCTCTCTGGTGCTGTTGGAGGGAACAGTTGTCCATGGTATCCTGCACCAATGGGATCACAGCGAGCAACAGCCTTGTCACCTGTACCATAAGCTCAATAACAATCCCCACACCCCCATGGGGTTTTAGACTAAATGAGATGAGTGTGTGTGTGCAACATCTTGTTTGGTGTAGCAAGTAAAAAGTGGTCAATACATGTTAGATGCTGCCCACCCTCGACTCCTGCACCCTTCACACCACCCTATACAGGATTCTTACTTGCCCTGCCCAGAGGTGTAGTTTTCAGGAAACGGCATGTGGATTATTTGTAATATTATTCTGTTTCTGAAAGTTGCTCTGCCCCTGCCTGCCACTACCTTATGCCTTCCCCATGTCCTTGGGACCTTGTTAATATGGTTAATGGCACAGGTCCTAGGGGCAGGTGCCTAGAGTTGGATCAGGGGGCTAATAGGTAGAAAGATGATAGAGAGAGAGAGATAATAGATAGATGGATAGATAGATAGATAGATAGATGGTAGATGGATAATAATAGATAGATAGATAGATGATAGATGATAGAAAGATAGTAATAGATGATAGATAGATAGATAGATAGATAGATGATAGATATGTATTTTAAGGAATTGGTTCACACAATTGTAGAAGTACAAGTCTAAAGTCAACAAGATGGAGACCCAGTGAAGAGTTGTAATTCAAGTCTGAAAACTGTCTTATTGTGGATTTTTTTCCCCCTGGGGGAAGTCAGACTGTTCTATTCAGACCTCTAACTGATTGGATGATTTTCTTATTTCTAAATTAAGCATTTAAAATCTTTTGATATATTGATATGTCAGTATATCAAATATATATTGACAGCCCTCACCTTGGTGCCCAGCTTAGGCTAATTCTTTTGTATACATTGTGGCAGTTTTAATCCTCACAATAATCCCAGGAGGGACTTGATGACTGTCCCACTCTGCAGCAAAGGACACTGAGTCTCAGAGAGGTTAAGAGCCCCAGAGCCAGAGTTTGTTTCAGGTTGATACAAGGTGCCTTACGGTGCTGGCAGGCAAGGACCCTGTGACTCTTACACATTTTGGCAGCATGCCCCCTTGGACAAAATACTCAGAGAGACTGGGCTCTAAAAATAGCGACTCTTAAAATATTAATTCCCTATAATGCTCCATATATATGCTGCTTTCTAACCAGGGCTCCCACAGTCCTAGTAGAATCAGGGAAGGGATCTCTGTCCTTCTTTGTTTCTACCCTGAGCCGTGCGTGCCCTTTCCTGTGGTTGGGTGGGTGGGTGGGTGTCAGTGGTGTTTGCTTGTTTCCCTTGCCAGTGGATCCGCACCTGCCCTGGCTGGTTGCTTTAGAGCCCCAGGAACTCAGCCCACTGTCACTCCTGCATCCGTGCCCTGAGCCCAGACGATCCTCCCCAGCCCCCACCCCATCAATCAAACTGAACATGCCTGCTCTGAGGGAGCCCACAGGGCTCAGCAGCTGTAACACCAGCATCCTAACTGGTTCCCAAAGGAATCAGAGCCCACTGCTGGGGCCTGTATTTTAATGAAGCTACGCCTACACACCAGGAATTTTAAGACTGAGAATTTCCCCCAAATCCTCCCCTGAACAGAGCCTCCCCCTTGTGAGCCAGCTCAGATATCTGGGCTGTTCCCGTAGCAGAGCGGGACTTTCAAACCCCAGGAGGCCTCAGAATCCCACTGGGGCTTGTCCCCAACAATGCAGGTTCCCAGGCCTCATCCTCAGAGGTGAGGCTCTGACTGGTCTGGAGTGGGGGTGGGATGCTGTGTGCTAAAGATCCTGGTTCCCAAAGTTGTGAGACTGAGGACCGACCCTAAGAGACAATGAAGAGGCATCCACAGAGGCGGGCCATCGGAAGTGGTAGTTCATCCACTCAACTACCCAAACAGCTATTAACCAAGTGGGTTTGTGCGGCAGAGGCTGTGCTAGGTGCTGGTGACATACCAACGTGGGGTAAAATGACCCTGTTGTCCTGGGGTTTACATCTGAATCAGGAAAGACAAACCAAGAGCCACATGAGAAGAAAAATGTCGAGTGGTGGCTAAATGGAGAGGAATAAAGAGGGTGAGCAGTAGGGGGATCTGGGGATTTGCAGAGTGAGGGGGAAGTCACAAAGCTATGGCCCACAGCAAGACCAAGGTCCACTGGGACCTGGCCGCCTGGCCACGCACAGGGAGCAAAGGGAGGGGAGAGGAGCAACAGGAGGCTGGGGAGTCCAGAGAGGACCTGTGAGCCAAGAGCATTCCCTCTTGCTGTCATGATGAGAAGCATGGAGAGGGCTGGGGACACTGGGGTTTCCAGAGCCATGAGATGCACTCATGTTGGCAGTGGATATGAGAAACAGTGGAGTAAGTGGTGGCTGCAGTGCAGGGAGTGTTGGGGTTTGAAGAGAGACCATATAACATGGTCCCCAAAGAACGAAAGGGACCAGATGGGGAGGATGTCGTCAGGAGATAGGCAGCCGCACGAAGAGGATTCAAAGCCAAACTCAGCTCCTTGTTGTACACTTCTGCAGCTGTGTTCAGCTGGGTGGTGCAAGAGTGTGCCGTCAGAGAGCAGAATGTAACCAGGGTCGGGATTTGTCCTAATGCATTGGGGTCAGGAGCTGAGGGCTGGGGACAGGGGGCAATGCTGTTGAGGACAGTGGACTTTGGGCGGTGAGAGCTAGGGACACTGAACCTGGCAGGTGGATAGCAAGGAGGCAGTGGGGCCATTGGGTTGTGGAGGTGTCAGGCGCAAGAGCTGTAGGAGGCAGGAACAGGGGACGGGTGCACTGCTGGAAGGTAGCCGTGGAGTGCAGTGCCTGAGAGGTCAGGAGATAAGGCCTGGGGTGTGACTGTGGGGTGAGTGGTGGAGGCAGAGTGAGCACTGAGATCTTCACAAGAGAGGAGGTCAGGGACTGGAGAGGCAGAGTGCCCAGCCACATGGCTGTTGTATCAACAAGACTCATACATGGAATGTGCTGCAAGGAGGCAGGGAACCAGGGACTAAGTCCTGTTGTCTTGGTGTGACCCTCCCAGGTGTCTGTAGGGGCCTAAAGCAAGGAAGGGAGATGACAGTGTAATCCAATGGTCCCATTTTCAAAGGTGGTGGAGTTGAGGGGGAAGGCGGGACAAGGGCAATGAGGAAAAATGGGACATCTGCCCTCCTCTGGGCTAGAGCTCCAAGGGGTAGAGATAGTTGGGGTGGTATAGTGTCCTTTGCAGTTAGCCCATGGGGTTACAGCAAGCGGTGAGGGAAATGTTCAAAGGAGGAGCTGAGCTATGAGTTCCAGAAGGGATTGTGGAGAGACTGAGAGCAGGGCAGGTGAGGGAAGAGGTGAGGGTTGGGGATGTGTTGCCAGTAGGGATCACACTCCAGGGGATGAGGTGTGGCTGGGATCTTGTGCCCAACGTAAAAGGAAGAGAGGACCAGTAGATTAGACCCTGTGGTCCCAAGGCAGGACACCATGATGAGCTGTCAGTGCTAAGAGTGTAAGGATGGCATTTTTCTTGGGGCTCTGGGGCTCCCTCTCCACTCCTACAGATGGACTGATTCCGTCAGGGAAGGGGGACTTTTCCAGAGGCCAGCCATGTTCTCGACAAGTTACAAAACATAATTAGGTTCAAGATTCTTCAACTGGAATCTGAAAATAATGACCCTGAGCCCAGGGCTATTGTGGAGACAATTGGTGAGGTGCAGTCATTCTCAAGGATCCCCAGGTCTTTTTGACACACTTAAAGTAAAGAAAAAAGCTTCTGGTCCCCAGCCCCCAACCTCAAATGCTTTGTCGGCGGCATTCTCCAGGGACCCCCTCCCAACCGTCTCTCTCAAGCGGTCCCCTCCACAGCTCTCCTGTGATCTTCCCCCAGGGCATGGAGTGCATGTCTGTCTCTGCCTGTGTACCTCCTTCCCGCTAGAATGTAAGCCTTGTTTATCAACTCCGGATATCCTGTTTTGTTCACTGCCGTACCCACAGCACCTGGACCATTGTGGACAGAGGAGGTGAGTAAATGTGCCTTGAATGCCCAAAAGATCTCACGTCAGTGTGAGCCCAAAGCCCTGCCCACTGCGTGGTGGTGAACTGGTCTGGAGGGATGAGTTAATAGGAAGAGCAGTGGACACAGGAGAAGCAAGTTCTCAGCAGCACAGAGAGCACTGGCCGTGGAGATGGATCAACCCTGACCTGAGTCCCGTTGAAAGGCATATATTTGTGATTTAATGCAAGTGGTTGCACCTCTCAGTTATTTGTAGTAAACACAATTATGTCTTAGGTCTGTTTTAGCTCTAAAATACCTTTGTCTTTATCAGTGACTCAGATAAAATCCATGCTATTGAGTTTATGATAGTAGGGGAAGCAAAGTTCAAATCCCAGTCCTGGTGCCCATTTACGGGGTTGCCCCAGGAAGTTACTTGCTCTTCTGAATGTTAGTGTCTTCGTCTGGAAGACAATGGGACCATTCCTTGTGGTGGCCAGGTCTCCCCCTGCCCCCGTGCTGCTGTATTCCAGTAGCAACCCTACGGATGTACAATTAGGGCCTGATATGGTCATGAACTCTCCCCAGCGTTTGCCTCAGAAAGGAATTCTGGGATTATGAACATAAGGCCCATAGTCTAAACATTGTAACAGAAAAGGAAAGAATTGGGTGCCGTGGGGGAGCACAGCACCACTCAGGCCCAGCCACTGAGAACCCAGCAGGATTAATGAATCCGGGAGGAGAACACAAAACCAAATCATCGTGATGATTTATAAGCTGCCCGAAATGAGTGAAATAAAATGAGAGTGAGGCTGTGGTCTTTGGGAAAGCTGAGTCCTGGAGGATCCCTGCCTGGACCAGGGCCCTGAGCCCCAGGCTGGGATCTGACCCTCACTGGGCCTATGCCCCTGGGCCCCCTAGGAACCCCTGCACTCAAATATTAGAGTTCTGACTGATATTCACCCAGTGCCTCCTGACGAGTGTATCGATTTAGTAACTTAATCAATAGTGGTTGAACACCTAACATGTGCTTAGTACTGTGCCAGGGCTGTGAATCTAGGTATGGGTCTTGCTTTGATGGGATTCAGAGCCCACTGGGAGAAAAAGGCCTCAATCAGATCATCACACACACGGATGCTGACCATGGTCACCGCTGTGACAGTGACATGAAGGAACGAGATGATGCTGGACTAGAACCTGGTCCAAGGAGGCCTTCTATATAGGAGTGACAGTGAGCAAGACCAGACGGAGACTGGGGAGCACTCCAGGCACATAGACACGAAGACTGTGATGGAGGAGATGCCTGCCCAGGTTGGCCAAGTGGCTCTACCCCAACATCTCCACCCCACCCTGAACAGGGATGAGAAAGAGCTCAAGATGGGAATCAGAGGAGCTGGGTTCAAATCCCTCTGCTACTCTTTCATTGTAACTAGGCAGGAGTCACTTTGCTGCTCTAGGCTTCTGTTCCCTTGCTCGTCAAAGGAAGATGAAGCTGGTTCTCAGGACTGTCAGGGGGATTACAGGAATTGCAGGTGGGAAGGGGTTTTGTGAACTGTAAAACTGTGCATATGGCAGAGGTGGTCCTAATCACATCGCCCAGCTCTTCTGTCTTCCTGTCTATCACATCCCGTTTCCTCTAAACTCCTCTTAAGTAGGAGTGGGTGGGGCTGGGAGAAATAATCACCATTTATTGAGCACCTACTGTATGCTAGGAACTGAGCCAGTTCTTTATGTACATGATTTCATTTTCTCCCCATTTTACAGATAGGGAAAACTGAGACTCCAGTAGTCGTAGAGTAAGGATTTAAACCAGCGTCCATGTGGGAAGGGCTCAGAGTTTTATGCAACATCCCAGGATGTCTGTGCAAGCATCCTGTCCTTCCATACACTCTTCTTGTTCTCCATACGCCATGGAAGACTCTTACCTTAAGTTTGCAGTCTGGTGGAGAAGGCTGACTCACGGACACATAATGGCAGTTCAGGCTTCTAGGAGCAACTAGAAGTGGTAATGCTGAGTTGGGTGGGTCTCCAAGGGCTTCACGGACCCCTCATGACCTGACTGGTGACCCCCACACTACATCTCAGACTATGTGTTGGGTATGTCGTCAGGCTCACCCATCCATGAGTGAATTAATTGAACCCAGTGCATCCTTGAACATGTTTGTGAATCCTGAAAGCTTCAGTCTCCATGAGATATACTTGGGAATAATTAACTCAATACAATTGCCTTACACCCCGACCAGTGGAGAGGCAGAGCCCTTGAACTGGATTAATCAATGTCAACCATGCTGATGTTTGTTCTTTGCAGGATTAAAGGAAAATGAACCATCCCCAGGCATGGCTTAACCAGCTGCTCTCTCTCTTCCAAATAATACAGAGAGAGGAAAAGGACTTGGCTGGAGGCACCGTATGGGGCTTAGCTAGAAGCGAGGCAGAACTACCTTCCTAGGCTGTGTGTACATTTGCAGAATGCTTTCATGCTTTTAGACCAAGACGTGGGTCTCTAGCCAGTATGTCCTGCCTCTACCATGGGCTACTCTGTGACCTCATTGCACTCAGCCTCAGTTTTACTGACCAATGACAGGGATAATAATATTGCTTACCTATTGAGCTCTGGGGGGATGCCATTGCAAAATACCACAGACTGGGTGGCTTTAAAAAGATAAAGTTACTTCCTCATAATCCTGGAGGCTGGAATTTGAGATCAAGGTTTCAGAAGGGTGGGTTCTTCTGAGGCCTCTCTCAGTGGCATGTGGACGGTCATCTTCTCCCTGTGTCCTCATAGGGTCATTCCATTGTGCCTCTCTGTGTCTTAATCTCTCCTTCTTATAAAGACTCCAGTTAAGCTGGATGAGGGCCCACCCTGATGGCCTCCTTTTACCTTGATTACT
This sequence comes from Lontra canadensis, assembly GCF_010015895.1. NCBI lineage: Eukaryota > Metazoa > Chordata > Mammalia > Carnivora > Mustelidae > Lontra > Lontra canadensis. The sequence continues at coordinate 18,807 of NW_022631836.1, forward strand.
TCTTTACAGACCCCATCTCCAAATACAGTCACCTTCTAAGTCCCGGGGGGTGAGGACCCCAATGCATGAATTTGCAGGGGACATGATACAGACTAGATCATGGTCCCCCAACAATGCCACATCCTAATCCCCCAAACCCTGTGAATGGATATTTTTATACAGCAAAAGGGATTTGCATGCATGATTAAGCTAAGGATCATGAGATGGGAAAATTATCGCAGATCATCTGGGTGGGTACAGTGTGACCACAAGTGTCTTTATAAGAAGGAGGCAAGAGGGTCGGAGTTCAGAGTAGGAGATGTGCAGACAGAACCAAGAGACTGAGGGGAGCCGAGGCAGGACCACCGGTAGAGGAGCGTGGGTGCCTCTAGAAGCCGAAAGGCAGGGAAACAGATTCCCAACCCTAGAGCTTCCAGAAGGAACACACCTTGTTGACACTTGATTTGAAGGTCCAAAGACTCATTTTGGAGTTCTGACTTTAGAACCGTATGAGAAAAAAATCTGTTTTGTTTTAGGTCACGAGGTTTGCAGTAACTCGTTACAGCAGCCCCAGGAAGCGAATGCAGGTTCATGAGGATGAATAAAGCAGCACAGGCTAGTGCCTGGAAACCTCAGGGTGAGGGCCAGAGTCACGCCAGACTGTGGCAGCAGGCTGGGACACGGGGACGCAGGGAGGGGCTATGAGCCAAGGAGATGCTATGTCCCACAAACTGGGTGGCCTGAGACAATATGAATTTATTCTCCTGCAGTTCAGAAGTCCAAAACCAAGACATTGACACGCTTGTCTCCCCTTGGGGCTCTGAGGGACAACCCATCCCACACCTCTCTCCTGGTGCCTGGCGGTGCCAGGCGACCTTGGCTTGTGGCTGCCCGACCCCGGGCTTTGCCTGTCTTCACAGAGCCTTCTCTGTTTGCCTCTGTGCCTTTTTTTCTCCTTACAGGGACACCAGTTGTTGGTTTGAGGGCTGACCTAAACCAGTACAATTTCCTCTTAATTACCCCTGCAAAAACACTATTTCTAAATGACATCGGTCCGCAGGTACTTAATAGACACAAATTTGAGGGACACTGTGTGAGCCGCTCCTACTCCAAGAGGTTGCTGTCGAACCGTGTCCTAAAACCTACAGCTTGGGGGGCCGGTGGTAGTGGGGAGGGCATGCCACTGAGTGCTGAGGCTTGGCTGGGCTTTCTAAACACGTGTCTGCGGATGGTCCTGGGCCTGTGAGCACCACGCCCCACTCTGCGTGGCACCCTTACAACTTTTCTGGGGGGGAATGTCTCCTCTTCCCCTGCTGTTGTACAAGGATGAGGGGGTCCTTGGCTGTTTAATGCCTCCAGCTGATGGATTTACAAGTTGACAACCACATCCAGCATTCCCTTTTAATTTTTGAGATGATGTAAGAACTGGCTAGAGGCGCTGTAGGTATCAGAGGGCCATTAAGGGGATTTATGTAAGAAAGGACAGAGTCAGATTTATGTTTTGTAAAGCCGTTCGGGTCATATTAAAAAAGAAATACAACCTTGTGTGGGGGTGTTGTAATAAAGAAACGTATCCTGAAATACAAATTATGTAATCGTATTTATCGAACTGGGTACTTCTAGGCGCACACTCCTCCAGCTATGACTGCCTACTTTAGATTCCAGGAACTCATGCATTTTCTTCTTGAGATTTTTTTTTTCCTCCCAGGCAGAGAACATTGATCTAGAAACTGGGCGCCATGCGAATTGGGTCTTGTCTGCCAAGAGCTGAACTCTGACCCCCTGTAATTGTTCTTTGTTCATCAGTAAGACGGGAGCAGTGTCAGAACTAAGGGAGGTGACATAGGAAGGTCTGTGTTCGTACCTGGTGCAGAGCAGCCACAGTCTGTGTAATATCCATGTAATGTACAATAAATTGCCCCTGGCTCACGGTGAGTGCTCAGTACAGGTTGTTTGTTAATATGACCCGTACTACTGTTAACATGAGTGCATCATGTAGGGGTCTGGGGTTTGTCCATGGTCCCTGCCTTCCGCAGGAAACAGGAGAGAAAGAAGTAAGATTTGAGTAGCCACGATGAATACTTTCATTGTCGTTTCCCAGTTTCTAGAACAGTCCATGCCAGTATGGTGAGATCCAAAATAGGAGAACCATGGTCATTGGCTTCCTGTCCCACGTCTGCTTGCTGGTAGATGAGTGCAAGGCCCTGCTCAAGCTGGCTAAGACAGAGGTCAGCAGCGAAGGTGACTCCCTCCAGTCCCTACACAGCCCCACAAACATCTCCGCACCTTTCCCTGGGGCTCCTCGTGTTAGCCCGGCTCACACGGACGTGTATGCCTCTCCCTCCGTTAGCAGTGAGCATGGCTTCCGTGGGCCTGGCCCCATGCTGGTTGCTCCCCTAAATCCTCACCGAAATCAAGCAGGGTCCCTGGTGTTCAGCCAGACCAGAAGGAAAACCTAGGAATTCCCTCTGAGGTCTGACCACCTGAAGTTGCCTTCTCCATCAAATAATGCTCCTCACAACTGGCCTCAACCCACCTCTCTAAACTCACCTCTCTTCATCACAGCCTCTTCCCACCACTCCTGCAAGCCTGTCTTCCCTCTGCCCAGAGCTGCGCTAATGCCCTCAGGCTGTCCCTTATTGAACAGCAGCGGACAACAGAAGTTTCTGGATCAGACAACTGGCTCATTGAATTTGTGTATTAAAATACACCAGGACGCCTGGGTGGCTCAGTTGGTTAAGCATCTGCCTTCTGCTTGCCTCATGATCTCAGGGTCCTGGCATCAATGCTGCGCCCAGCTGGAGCTGAGCAATGAGTGGGGAGTCTGCTTCTCCCTCTCCCTCCACCCCTGCCCCTTGCTCTCTCTCACTCTCTCTCGCACTCAAAAGAAAAAAAAATGAAAATAAAACATGACAAAGGTAAATTCCTGGAACAGGACATACAACAGGTGCTTTAACAACATGCAGAATAAACACCACCGGCGCCAGACAATCCTTGCCTTAACTGTGTGCAGTGCATACCCTCCAGCTAGGAGTGCGGAACCCAGCAGACCCGATTGTGGATTGCGCACGTAGGGCCGGAGCAAGCAAGAGGCGGGAGGCGGTCCGGATATGCACCTTTTCCCACCTCCACCTGCTACCTCCCTGCATGCCAGCCGTGCATTTCTCCACCCACCCCCCACCCACGCTGTCCCCTTGGTAAAATAGCCACAGATTTCATTTCACAATTGTGGCTTTTCTCCAGTTTTTGTCTTCGTTGCTGCGCACGATTGCTGACTGAGGATGCTCCGAGGCGCCTGCAGAAATGTCCTCACCGCCCTCCCTCGCCCTGGGAATCAGAGCCACTCCTGTGCTGTTTTTTGTTTTTGTTTTTGTTTTTGTTTTTGTTTTTAATAGTCCAGCTGACATTTCATGATTTGCTTTATTTGGGGGCTGGAGAATAATTCAAGAGCAAGAACTGGGTTTTATAGCCTCGCCTGCATACTTTCCATCAAAATGCCAGTTTGCCCAGCTCTGAAATTGTGAACCTGTCCTCAGAAAACGTCGTCACAGCCTTCCATCCACGCAGAGCTCCTAACGCGCCTTCTGAACGCACAAGCCCATTTGGAAGGAGATGACGCAGCAGTGCTGAGATACCATCAATGAGAAAAATAGAGCTGGAGGGAATGGCCCTGAAACCCGCGACCTTGCGGCTCTGATAAGATGCTCTGCACCTAACTAAAATGCTGTTCTTATTAAATCCCAAATGACTCAGCCTCTCTGGCTGGTTTGTCTGTGTACCTTTGCTGGAGTCTGCCTGGTAAGTCTCCCATGAGAGAGATCTTTTTTTTTTTTTTTAATGTATTTATTTATTTAAGAGAGAGAGAAGCAAACTCCCCACTGAACACAGAGTCCAATGATCTCGGGACCCTGGAGATCATGACCTGAGCTGAAATCAAGAGTCGGATGCTTTGCCAACTGAGCCTCCCACGTGCCCCAAAAGAGATCTAACTCCCATTCCCAAAAGCACATTTCACAAGTGCTCCCCAGGTCCACGAAAACAGCAGTGATGGTGACCCCTCTTTTTCTGCACTCCTTTGGCTTGGGGGCCAGGCCAGGCTGGCTGTCGGCAGTCTCTCGTTATCTTTACCTTGCAAGAGTCAGAGACGGGCTGTTTCCATTTTCCAGGTGAAGGCACAGGGCTCAGGCTGCCCGAGATCATACAGCTAGTGCAGCTCTATTCTGTCGCTGCATAACAAACAGCCATGAATATAGTAGCTTACACCAGCTCTCCTTGACTCTCTCAGCTTCCGTGGGCTGGGGTCTGGGCCCAGCTTCACTGGCTCCTCTGCTCAGCCCCAAAGCTGTGGTCCAGGGGCTGCACTCGTTTCTGGACCTCTCCCAAGCTCCCATGGCTTTGGGCAGATGGCAGGCCCTTGTGGCTACAGGACCAAGCTGCCCGTCTTCTCGCTGGCTCTCAGCGGCTAGAGGCACCTGCAGCTCCCACTGTGTGTCCTGCTCGCACATGACAGTGCCCATCTTCAAAGCCAGCAAGGAAGGATCCCTCACTCTGGCCTACAGAGACCAAGTCTGATATGATGTCATCTTGTGGGGGAGGGGCAGACACATCTGTCACCTTCGTCACATTCCCTTGGTTGGAAGCGCATCACAGGTCAAATGACCCATCCAGGTGTCAACCCGATGTCACATCTTCGGAAAGTCCTTCTCTGACCTCCTCCCAAAAACAGGACCTCTTTTGCTTTTTTTCCTAGATCTTCAAAGCCCTTGTCCCAACCTGAGATGTGTCATTTTTATTCACATGCACCCTGGCCTGTCTCCCCTCCTGGAGCTCTAGCCTCATTCATCTGTGTCTGTCTTGTTCACTGGTATGTCCCCAGTGACCACAGATGGGACACCCTATAAATGCTGGGGAACCGTTGGTTCACCTCCATGCTAAGAGTCGATACCAAAGGAGCGCATGCAGGCATCAGATTTAACCCACACCAGGAAGAAAGCTGGGGCAGGGGGTCACCCTGGTAGCCACGGAGGGCAGGGCTGGAAGCCCTGGCAGCCTGTTCCTGAATAGGACTCGCCTGAATGGACAGCCTCTCTCCTTGGAGCCACTGTGTCTGGTTTACCGAGCTGCTCACAACTGTGCTCTGTTTGGTCCTCATGATATGCGATATGGTGGACGGGGCTTTTCAGATGTGACCGTAGACTCTGTGAGTGGTGGACCTGTCCAAGGTCATGTTGTGGTCTGTGGGGGACCCTGGCTGCCCTCTTGAGATGGGCCAGCCTCCTCCATTGGTTCCCCTTCTCATGGCTGGCTGTGTTTGATTCCTGTGACTGTTACAGCAAATCATCACAAAATCTGGGTGTAAAATGAGAGATTTATTCTCTCACTTCTGGCCCAAAGATTGAAATTGAGGTGTCAGCCAGGCCATGCTTTTCCGAAACTTCCAGGAAGAATCCCTTCCTGCTTCTCCCAGCTCCTGGTGCCTCGTGGCCCTCCTGGACTTCCAGCCACAGCTCTCCTATCGCTGCCTCTGTCTTCAGGAGCTCTTCTTCTGTCCTTCATGTCTGTGTGTCCAACTCTCCCTCTCCTTTCTCTTATAAAGATGGAAGCTGTGTACTGTCATTTGCAAATATCTTCTCCCATTCCGTGGGTTGCCGTTTTGTTTTGTTGACTGTTTCCTTTGCTGTGCAGAAGCTTTTGATCTTGATGAAGTCCCAAAAGTTCATCTTCACTTTTGTTTCCTTTACCTTTGGAGACATATCTTGAAAGAAGTTGCTGTGGCTGATATCGAAGAGGTTACTGCCTATGTTCTCCTCTAGGATTCTGATGCATTCCTGTCTCACATTGAGGTCTTTTATCCATTTTCAGTTTATCTTTGTGTACAGTGTAAGAGAATGGTCGAGTTTTATTCTTCTACGTATAGCTGTCCAGTTTTCCCAGCACCATTTATTGAAGAGACCATCTTTTTTCCACTGTATACTTTTTCCTGCTTTGTCGAAGATGATTTGACCATAGAGTTGAGGGTCCATATTTGGGCTCTGTACTCTGTTCCACTGGTCTATGTGTCTGTTTTTATGCCAGTACCATGCTGTCTTGGTGATCACAGCTTTGTAGTAAAGCTTGAAATCAGGTAACGTGATGCTCCCAGTTTTATTTTTGTTTTTCAACAATTCCTTAGCGATTCGGGGTCTCTTCTGGTTCCATACAAATTTCTGGATTATTTGCTCCAGCTCTTTGAAAAATACTGGTGGAATTTTGATCGGAATGGCGTTAAAAGTATAGATTGATCTAGACAGTATAGACATTTTAACAATGTTTATTCTTCCGATCCAAGAGCATGGAATGTTTTTCCATCTTTCTGTGTCTTCTTCAGTTTCTTTCATGAATGTTCTGTGGTTCCTCGAGTACAGTTCCTTTACCTCTTTGGTTAGTTTTATTCCCAGGTATCTTATGGTTCTTGGTGCTATAGTAAATGGAATCGATTCTCTAATTTCCCTTTCTGTATTTTCATTATTAGTGTATAAGAAAGCCACTGATTTCTGTACATTGACTTTGTATCCTGCCACGTTACTGAATTGCTGTATGAGTTCTAGTAGTTTGTGGGTGGAGTCTTTTGGGTTTTCCATATAAAGCATCATGTCATCTGCGAAGAGAGAGTTTGACTTCTTCCTTGCCAATTTGGATACCTTTTATTTCTCTTTGTTGCCTGATTGCTGTTGCTAGGACTTCTAATACTATGTTGAACAAGAGTGGTGAGAGTGGGCATCCTTGTCGTGTTCCTGATCTCAACAGGAAGGCTATGAACTTTTTCCCATTGAGGATGATATTTGCTGTGGGTCTTTCATAGATAGATTCGATGAAGTTCAGGAATGTTCCCGCTATCCCTATACTTTGAAGCGTTTTAATCAGGAACAGATGCTGGATTTTGTCAAATGCTTTTTCTGCATCAACTGAGAGGACCATGTGTTTCTTCTCTCTTCTCTTATTGATTTGTTCTATCACACTGATTGATTTGTGAGTGTTGAACCATCCTTGTATCCCAGGGATGAGTCCGACCTGGTCACGGTGGATAATCTTTTTAATGTGCTGTTGGATCCTGTTTGCTAGGATCTTGTTGAGAATCTTAGCATCCATATTCATCAGTGATATTGGTCTGAAATTCTCCTTTTTGGTGTGGTCTTTGCCTGGTTTGGGGATCAGGGTAATGCTGGCTTC
>NW_022631837.1:0-25979 GCF_010015895.1 Lontra canadensis
TTGGTGTGGTCTTTGCCTGGTTTGGGGATCAGGGTAATGCTGGCTTCGTAAAAAGAGTCTGGAAGTTTTCCTTCTGCTTCAATTTTTTGAAACAGCTTCAGGAAAATAGGTGTTATTTCTTCTTTGAAAGTTTGGTAGAATTCCCCAGGGAATCCGTCATGTCCTGGGCTCTAGGTTTTTGGGAGGTTTTTGATTACTGGTTCAATCTTGTTACTAGATCTTGGTCTATTCAGGTTGTCAGTTTCTTCCTGACTCAATTTTGTGAGTTTATAGTTTTCCAGGAATGCATCCATTTCATCTAGGTTGCTTAACTTACTGGCATATAACTATTGATAATAACTTCTGATGATTGTTTTACTTCCTTGGTGTTAGTTGTGATCTCTCCCTTTTCATGAATAATTTTATTAATTTGAGCTTTTCTTTCTTTTTCTTTTTCTTTCTCTTTTCTTTTGGATTAGTGTGGCCAATGGTTTATCGATCTTATTGATTCTTTCAAAAAACCAGCTTCTAGTTTCATTGATACCTTCTACTGTATCTCTAGTTTCTACCTCATTGATCTCTGCTCTAATCTTGATTATTTCCCTTCTTATGTGTGGAGTTGGTTTAATTTGTTGTTGATTCTCCAGACACATGAAAAAATGTTCATCACCACTAGCCATCAGGGAGATTCAAATTAAAACCACATTGAGATACCACCTTACACCAGTTAGAATGGCCAAAATTGGCAAGACAGGAAACGATGTGTGTTGGAAAGGATGTTGAGAAAGGGGAACCCTCTTACAGTGTTGGTGGGAGTGCCAGTTGGTGCAGCCACTTTGGAGAACAGTGTGGAGATTCTTCAAGAAATTAAAAATGGAGCTTCCGTGTGACCCTGCAATTGCACTACTGGATATTTACCCCAAAGATACAGATGTAGTGAAAAGAAGGGCCATCTGTACCCTGATGTTCATAGCAGCAATGTCCACGGTCGCCAAACTGTGGAAAGAACCAAGATGCCCTTCGACGGACGAATGGATAAGGAAGATATGGTCCATATACACTATGGAGTATTATGCCTCCATCAGAAAGGATGAATACCCAACTTTTGTATCAACATGGACGGGACTGGAGGAGATTATGCTGAGTGAAATAAGTCAAGCAGAGAGAGTCAATTATCATATGGTTTTGCTTATTTGTGGAGCATAACAAATAACATGGAGGACATAGGGAGATGGAGAGGAGAAGAGATTTGAGGGAAATTGGAAGGAGAGGTGAACCATGAGAGACTATGGACTCTGAAAAACAACCTGAGGGTTTTGAAGGGATGGGGGGGTGCGAGGTTGGGGGAGCCAGGTGGTGGGTATATAAGGAGGGCACGTATTGCATGGAGCACTGGGTGTGGTACAAAAATAATGAATTCTGTTATGCTGAAAAGAAATTAAAAACAATTTTAAAAAATTAAAAATTTTTAAAAATTAAAAAAAAATTAAAAAAGAAGTGGAGGATGAAGAGTTTTTTCAGATACCAAGGATGAGGGTTCTTGATAAACTGGCTCAGCAGAATTCTTGCTGAAACAGGACTCCACAAGCCAAAGACAGGCCCAGGACAAGGTCTGGTCCAAAGGAGGGCTCAGAGGAAGGAGCCTGTCTAAAGTTTGCTCGAGATGAGAATCTTTGTCACTCTTGGGCTGACTCTTGTCTTATGCCCTTCACATGGGTGCTGTGAAGATACCATGAGGTGGGGCAGCAAATGGGAAAGAGGAGGCTGGATTCCAGCCCTTAGGTCATAGGGACTTTGTTACAATGACTGAGCCCCACCATTGTGCCATGAAAGCTGTAATAGATTGTATGTCAACTAGTGGAAGTGACTTCATTCCAATAAACCTTTATTTACAAAACCAGGATTTTTGCTCCAAAATGTATGTTGATGACCCCTGTCTAGAGAGGAAGGGGAGCCTTTTAATTAATACAAAAGTGCTATACAGGCTAGTGGTGTAGTGTTTGTAGGGCCTTTATTCCCCTATGTTATCATTACTATCAATATTTGTTTCATAATCCCGTGCTAATGTGTGTATAGTATCAACCACTTTACAAACCCTTTTGGAATAAAAAGAACATAAATTTTTTGGACCACATTTTCTGTGCGACCCTCCCAAGATTCTGATCTATGGAACCTGGGACAGGGAGAGCAGAGAGGGTCGGTGTCTCAAGAGGTGACAGTACCCCATAGCAATGGGAGCACCTCCATGCAGAACACAGCCAGATGATGACAGAGATCTCCTCTTGGGGACACAAGTTACTTCTTCTTATCCCTGCAAACAGAGATGGGCTGCACTTACTTTGACCCCACTTATCCCTGCAGACAGGGAAGCAGATAGAGTAGATGGGCCAGAATGAGAGCACAGTAAAATCAGTCTACAGTTGACTGGCCCCATTGAAGAGAGGTAAGCACTGGTTGTCAGAAGGGCTTACATTTGAGGATGGAAGACAAAGGACCGGGGAACCAGGGTAGTCAGCATGAGACAGGAAATGTGGAAGCAAAGGGTGGGGGTGCCAATCCTGGTGCATTTCTGGCCAGTAAGCAAGGCAGGAACAGCAACTTTTCGATACCACCACAGGCCTGGTCCCTCCCAACCCCATCCCCCAGGTTTGGGCCACCTGCCTTCAGCCGGTTGTGCGTGGACCTGGTTAATTTGCTGAAAACACCATGGTGCCGTTCACTCTTTTTGTAGGAGCCTTGAAGTTTTAGGCAGGCAAAGACTCAAGGCATCTCGCTCCCCTGAGCTCTCGCTCACGTTTGAGACACTGTCATTGGCTATTCTCTATCGGTATCCTACCGAGGGAATTGTCATTAATCTAATATTTCATCCTATGCTAGACCAAAAAATTCAGAATGTTTAAATGGGAGAGAATGACAGCTCTGCTCTCATCTTTTCTGGGTCAGTGGACTATTTAATAATGTTTCAGCTTCATTCTTATCATTGCAATAATAACTGCATCTACACACCTTGAGCTCAAGGCTCCAGCAGGAGAAAGGAGAGTCTATCGGACTAATATCCAGCTCTTCTTCTCTGCCACGTATCTGTATTTCGTTCCTGGATTCAGATTGATTTTTGCAGGGCATTTCATGCTCCAGAGCATGAAAGCTGAGTTTTCTGCAATGAGCCGAATAAAGCTGAAGATTGGGTTCAACACAGTTGAGCTCCTTCCAGGTGTAAGACCCACATTGAGCGTGGTGAGTCCTTGTTTCACTTACCTGAGGTCAACAAAGATGACCTGAATGCTGACTAAGAGACCAGTCTTTCATTCGTGCCAACTGGGAGATGTGATTAGAACAGGGTCGGCCTGTGGGGCCAGGAAAGTCTTTCTGGGTGGGGAAGCTTTGGAGCTGTGACTTGAAACATCAGTAGGAGTCCCCTAGAAGACAGAGAGGAAGACAGAGAGCAAGATGAGGCCTCCATTTCTGAGTACTCCTGAGTATAGCTTATCCATCTGTCTCAGGCAGGGCTCCCAGAGAAACAGAGCCTATATATATATATGGACCTGGCTCACAGGATTCCAGGGGTGAGCAAGGTCTCACATCTGCAGGGTTAGTCCTCAAGCTGGACAGCCAGGAGAGCCAGTGGTATAGTTACTGTCCAGATGTCAGCAGGCTCAAGACCCAAGGAAAGGTGGTATTTCAGTTCAAGTTCAAAGGCAGTCAAGCAGGAAATAATTCTCTCTTAAAAGGGGAGCAGCTTTCTTGCTGTATTTCGACCTCCAACTGATTGGAAGACACCCCCCCCCACTGGGGAGGGCAATCTGATTTGCTCAGTCCACCGATTCAAATGTTACTGTTATCCAGAAACATCATTATGCTCACACTCAGAATATTTTACCAGCTATCTGGGCATCCTGTGGCCCGGTGAAGTTGACCCATAAAATTACCCATCACAGGCCCTAAGTCCAATGACTGGTGTCCTTATAAGAGACAGAACAGGACACACAGAGACACAGGGGAGAGCAGGCTGTAAAGACAGAGGCAGGGAGTGCAGTGATGCCGCCCATAAGCCAGCCATCAGTGGAGCCACCGGGAGCTGGAACAGACAAGGAAAGGCCCTCCCCTACATCCTCCAGAGGGAGCCTGGCCCTGCTGATACCCATTGCCTGCTGCTGGAGGTCCTGCTCTTGGCTCTTTCTTTGTTAAAGGATGGTTTGTAGGTGCCCAATGTTAGAGAGATTCTAGATCCAACTGAACAACATTTTTGACCTAATTAGAAAGACCGAATGAAGATTTGTTATTAAATAAGAGAGAATAATTTTCTCATTCTGTGATTCAGTGTGGCAGACTGAGGTCATGTGGGCTCCCTGAAGTCACCACCCACGGCCTGTGGTCCCCATGGCCTTGCTTGGTGGACATCCAGGGGTTCCAGCCCAGTCTGTGCTCCCTGCCCCATGCCGTCCCTCCCACCTCTTCCAGGCTCAGTGCCAGCACACTGTGCCCATGGGCTGTCTGCCCTTGCAGACCATTTATCTGCAGTGGTGTCCTGCAAGCTCCCTCCCTCACCACGAATGTGTGCAAACCCCTTTCCCCACGCTTCTTCCCCAGGAGGGAAGGACACCCTCCTGCTTCTGCTCCCTCTCTTTCTGGAACTCCTATTGTATGAGTGTTGGACTTGCTAGAATGATCCCCTGTGCTTCTCTCTTTTTGCCTTATTTTCCTTCTCCAGGGCATTTTACACTACTTTCCAGGATGTGTCCTTGGGTTCATCTTCTGAACGTGTCTATTGGTTCGTTTTGCAGATCTCCTACCAGAGCTCCTCTCACTCTCCAATTGTTCCTTTTCCATAGCATCTTGTGTTTTATGGGCGCAATATCTTCTCCTTCATCTCTGAGGATATTTGTCACGGTTATTTCCAAGTTCCCTCTTCCCTGCACTCATTTCTGCATCCTCTGAGGGCCTTTGATCGGTTTATTTAGGTCTTTGTCTTTCATTTTGAAGGTTTTCCTCAAATGGCTACTGGCCATTGGTGGGTGTTTACTGCTAATGAAGGGGGAAGGCCGTGAAAGGCTAGCGGCAAGGTCTGGGTGGGAGGGCCCTAACGTGGAGCACAGACAGGCGCGTCCCTGGGATGTCAGGCAGTAGCAGACCATGTCTGTGTCTGCAGGTGTCCTTGGGGACCTTCACAGTCTCACAAATGACATTCACCTTGCCCTAGCTGCTGAGGATGTGGTTGCAGGGCAGGAGGAAGGAGTAGGGACTGGGGACACTATTTGTGATTCAGACCTTCCGTCCCCTTCCCTCCTTTCAGCCCTGTCCCCGCAGCACCCTTTTCTGTGTGTGGCCCTGCAGCACACGCTGGGGGTAGCTCTTGGGCTGGCTCTGGATGCAGAGTCAAGTACCCAGGCTTCAGGACCATCCACCCTCGTGCTTGCCAGTCCTCCAAGGGCTGAAGATTCCCCCAGGGTCTGTGGGGTGACCGGCCTGCTGGGCTCTGCTCTGGAAACCCTGACACCAGAGATTGCTCTGCAACACCGCGTCAGCCCTCTGTCGGCTTTAGCTTCTTGAACATGGGATGAGAAGAGTTTGTTTTCCAGTATAAAACGTCCTGGCCTCCTTGTCCCAGTGGGCTTATACTGTTTTTATTCCTTTACTCTCTGGCTAAGGGACTCATTCAGTCACTGAATAAATATGTACTGATCCCTTGTGCTGTGCCAGGTTCTCTTTTATGGCAATGAGCAGAAACACGACTATCCTGTGCCCCTGGGGCTTGCCGTCCAGTGCTCTCTGGTGTCTCTTCAGTACCCCCTGTTGTCAACCATCTTCCTGCAAATCGTACTGTGCCTCTCCCCTAGTGGAGACCCCTCCCCACTCCCGACTCTCCCCCATGTCCCCTCTCTCCTGACTCAGCGCCTTGCCTCCTGCCTCTTCCTCGGGCGCTAGGGGGACTAAGTCTGCTGTTGCCATGGTAGTCTTCACAGCACTCCATGGGGACAGGAATTTTACCCCCACTTTGCAGGTGAGCAAGCCGTGCCAACTGGGTTTAAGTGAGGGCCCTTCAACTCCACAGTGCCCTTGGCTCCAAAACACCGCCCTCCTCCTGCAGAAAAGGCCTGTATTGCTTAGGAAGATAAAATGCCATTCTCCCTCTCCTTTCCCCTTCTAGCTGCACCCCCCCTCATTCCTCTCATCTGCCATCTGACACAGAACAATCCATGCCTAGCTCTGGCAGGACCCAGGAGCCAGGGACCCTGCTTGCCTTAGGAAGGCCGACACTTAGAGTTCTGTTCCTTTTCTCCTCCCTAAGGGCACATAGATCCCTGAGAACTGTCACCAGTGTAGCCACTCATCAGCCTCAAGCTGATGAAATGAGGCTTTAGGAAGCATGGGCCACAGAGGATATGAATCCCCTTCTCAAATTGTTGGTCAGGGTTTGCAGCCACCCTTCCACCCACCACCCTCTACTTCCTACCCCTCCACTCTCCACTCCTTCACCCCCTACTTCTTACCCCTCCATCCTCCACCTCCCACTTCACCCTCCACCCAGCACCCTCTGTCCCACCCCTCGGTGTCCCTCCCTCCTCACCATACTCAGTCCTCTTGGCTCACTGAAAGGCCTCCTAGTGCTTTCCCTTCCTTCTTCCTTCCCCCCTTCTGCACCACATACTACCCAGCAAGGTCATTTTTCAAATGCTAAACAGACCAGTCTGGACTGTGTTAGAAATTCTCCAGTGTCTTCTTCTCAGGTCCAGACAAAGAGCCCTAGCTCCAGTGGTCCTGCACCTGCTGCAGCTGCCTCTTGATTTAGCCTGGTGGCTCCCCCAGCCCATTCATTCCTCATCACCCCACCACCACACCTGCCTTCATCCTCTGCAACACCCACTGCTCTTGGGGCTCCAAGTACCTTCCAGTCTTCCCAGAGACCCCTGCCCCTCCCGTCTTCAATTTGCTGTCAGCTGCAGGAAGTCTCTGAGTTGTCCAACCTCCAAAGGGGCTGTGAGCCCCCCATTCACACTCCTAGCCCCTCTGCCTCCTGCCAGCTGTCTGCACCTTCATGTTGATGGGGCAGATTGGGCTGCTCTGCCTGCCCAGTCAAGCTTGATTCTAGGTGGTTGCTGGACTTCTGTATGGTGTGGTGTGTCCAGGAGTACTTTTAAATTTAAAAAATATCTGACCCTCATGGCTGAAATTTCACCATTTAAATTCATATTTTTAAAATTTATTTTCAGTGTTCCAGAATTCATTGTTTATGCACCACACCCAATGGTCCATGCAATATGTGCCCTCCTTAATAGCCACCACCAGGCTCACTTAACCTCCCACCCACCTCCCCTCCAAAACCCTCACTTTGTTTCTCAGAGTTGACAGTCCCTCATGGTTTGTCTCCCCCTCCAGTTTCCCCCAACTCACTTCTCTCCATCTCCCCATGTCCTCTGTGTTATTCTTTATGCTCCACAAGTAAGTGAAACCATATGATAATTGACTCTCTCTGCTTGACTTATTTCACTCAGCATAATCTCCTCCAGTCCCATCCATGTTGATGCAAAAGTTGGGTATTCATCCTTTCTGATGGCTGAGTAGTATTCCATAGTATATATGGACTATATCTTCTTTATCCATTCATATGTTGAAGGGCATCTTGGTTCTTTCCACAGTTTGGCGACTGTGGCCATTGCTGCTATGAACATCGGGGTACAGTGGCCCTTCTTTTCACTACATCTCTATCTTTGGGGTAAATACCCAGTAGTGCAATTGCTGGGTCATAGGGAAGCTCTATTTTTAATATCTTAAGGAATCTGCACACTGTTTTCCGAAGTGGCTGCACCAACTTGCATTCCACCAACAGTATAAGAGGGTTCCCCTTTCTCCACATCCTCTCCAACACTTGTTGTTTACTGTCTTGTTAATTTTGGCCTTTCTAACTGGTGTAAGGTGGTACCTCAATGTGGTTTTTATTTGAATCTCCCTGATGGCTAATGATGATGAACATTTTTTCATGTGTCTGTTAGTCATTTGTATGTCTTCTTTGGAGAAGTTTCTGTTCATGTCTTCTGCCCATTTTTTGACGTGATTATCTGTTTTGTGTGTGTTGAGTTTGAGGAGTTCTTTATAGATCTTGGATATCAGCCCTTTGTAGTGTCATTGCAAATATCTTCTCCCATTCTGTGGGTTTCCTCTTTGTTTTGTTGACCTTTGCTGTACAGAAGCTTTTGATCATATGTTTTTATTGAAACAAACAGTTCTCAAATTTAAAACAGCATCCAAAGTGGTAAAACATTGAGAGCTAACCTTTGTGAGATTTTGCTTCTCAGATTGCATTCTGGGCTGGCAGAAGACTTAGAGAAGTGGTTCCCAACCTCAAACCCACAAACCACCTTTCCAGTATGTGTCCTATCACAATGCCAACCAACTGCCTCCTTTCTATTTTTCTTTGTCTTTAACTTAATGCATTTACGTTTTAAAAGACTTTATATAAGTATCTTAAATAGCCAATAATACTAGGTTTTAATATAAGTAACTGGAAAGAAGAATCAATGAAAACAAAATAGAATTATAAAATTCAGGTTGGATCAGGAGTACACCAAAAGTCTGAGCTGAGTCCTCTCTTTCTGTATTGAAAGGGTGGGGGCATTAGCAAGTGCTAGAGACATCTTAAAGGCTTAGGGGTACCAGGTTCAGTCTTGCTTCTTGACATGACCAGGAGAATCTGAAGAGCTGCAATGTCTATCAGGATCCTGTCCATGTAGCTCCCAAAATAATCAGGCTGGCCACTGAGAGTGGCACACACTTTGTGAAACACTGGCTGAGTGGAAAAGGAACACAGGCAAGGAAGAGATTGGTGAGGAGGGAAGTAGAACCAGAGGTCATCATGATTGACCAAATGTGAGGGTCATATCCACACCAACAGAGCAGACCACCAACCAGGTCCCCAGAGCTTCAGACTCCCTGTGTCTGGGTTGGGGCCCCAGAAGGTCCATGTGTAATCAGCATGCCTGCAGCTGGTGGGTGGAGGTATCTCTGAGAAACACTGGTCCAGCAGGTGGGGCTGTGACTGGGAGTGTTTGTGGAGACCCATCCCAAAGCCCCAAGCTCCATCTTCTCTGTCTCTGGCTCTCCCCCACATGGTCCCTCAACAACTTAACGCCCTTGCCCAAGTGGAAGATGCTTCACCTGCAAATGTGTGACCGTTGTACCCTACTGCTAGGAGATCTGGGAGAAGGCAGGTGATAGGCTCTGTGCAGCCAGATAAAACCACTGGGCAGCTCTGGGCTCTGCTAATAGACCTCAAAGAGATTGAGGGGTCAATGTCAGGGTCAGAGAGAAGGGAGCACCAAGGGGAAGAAACCTCTGGATTTAGCCCTGAACCAAGCTCCTCCATCCCCACCTTTGCTGGTCATTGATAACAATGAGGCTAACAGTAACCAGTTATTGGGATGCTATCAGTGGATATTCTGCTATTCCTTATGAGGTAATTGGTGGACCTGAATTCAAACCAGCCTATGGCTTTAGTTTCTCTGCTAGCCCTGGCTGCCTCCCACCCTCTGTTCCCCATCTTCCCAGACATTTCACCAGGGCCACCTTGAACTCTGCAGTGTCTACACTTCTCTCTGACATCCTCATCGTTAGGCCAACTGCATGCCCCCTTCCTGACTTCAGGGAGCCTGGCTTTTCCTAGATATTCTTCTCACTGTCCAGAATCAGCAGCTCATATCCTCCTTTTTGTATGCCCAGCTCCAGAGGGCTCTCTCCTCTTCACATAATTCCATGAGAGGGTGTTATGGGCTGAACTATATTCTGTTCCCTACAAACTTCTTATGTGGAAGCTCTAACCTCCAGCGCCTTGAAGTGTGGCTATGTTTGGAGATCAGGGCTTTAAAGAGCTAAATAAGGTAAAATGGCCTCAAGGGAAATCAATCTGTCGATACCTTGATCTTGGACTTCTAGCCTCCATGATCATGAGGACATAAATTTCTGTTGTTAAACCCCTCTGTCTGTGATGTTAGGTTGTAGTTGCCCAAACTGACTGATACAGAAAGCTCTGGTCCTCTGGTGCATCCTTGGGGCCTCAGGCAAACACAACCTTAGATCCCAGCCCGACCTAAGGCCAGCCGCCCAAGGTCGTTTCCTCCAAAAAGTCAGGGCACATTAGGAAACTTTTCAGTCATCTTGGACATGAGTCTGATGCTGGGAACAACTCCGTGGACATTCCAGGGGCTGACAGCATTAGCACTGCTGGGAATACAGCTGGAGACATGGTCGTTCCAGCTGCGTGTCACAAAACTGCTCACCGTGAGGCTGCCTGAGTCAGAGGTCCACATTCCTGTGCCCAGAACATCTACCAAGCCCATTTCTCATTTTTAAGGACGATTTGGATATGTTTATTATTCTGGTGAAGCCACCCTAGCCCAGACATGTCCTCCAGTTGAGCTATTTCATTGTCTCTTCCCTCAGCAAACAAAACAGAAAATGGATGAGGTGGGCTGCGTCTGAGCCAGCCTGATCCTGTGGCCATCCACTACCCACCTATGTGTCTAATCTAGGCCTTCCTGGCCCCTTACCAAAACTCTCCAGTACTACCCCAAAAAACACAAAAGGCCAAACTTCTGCATTGAAAATATACTATGAAATAGAAGGATGTTGCTCTGAAGACATATGGCAATTGTACCGATGTTTTGTCTAATTGTGTGAACAGATATTGTAGAAAAAGCCTCATATCTAAGGTGAGGGCAGCTTATGCAAGAATCCTGTTCCAACCACCCACTACTTTGTGCCAACTTCTCACCAAGCCTCATTATCAGTGGGAAGCAGGAAGTGCAATTCCTATCTCACAGTGGGACCAGCATTGACTGTGAACCTATCATTTGCAGGTGCCTTTACCCAAGGATGGTTGAGTCACATGGGGCACCACACTCAGTAGTGCCTGTGCTTGGTTTAATACTCTGCTGTAGCCACCTTGAAATTCTTGCTAAGATTTGAACAAGGGGACTCACGTGTTGATTTTGCACTGGACCCCACCAATTACATAGCTAGTCCTGCTTTTGCTCTAATCATGTAATCCTTATAACATCTTATAAGGTAGAACTTAAGATCTTTATGGTAAAGAACTTGAAACTTAGAAGTTCAGAAGCCTGGTCAGTGGTCCACAGCATGTTGGCAGCATTACCATCACCATCATTATCTCTGGTAGCCTGCTTATGGTCCATAGCTCATCATCATCACCATTACCATCGTCACCATCATCATCATTATCATCATCACCATGAGCATTATCATCATCACCATCAATGTCATCACCATCATCACCACCATCAACATTATCACTATGGGCATCATCATCACCATCATCATCATCATCATCATCATCATCATCACCACCATCATCACCATCATCACCATCAACACCATCATCACCACCATTACTATGATAATCATCATCATCATTATCACCATCAACACCATCATCACCATCATCCATCATCATCGTTACCATCATCATCATCACCATCACCACCAGCACCATCACATCAGCACCAACATCACCATCAGCACCATCACCATCATCTCTGATAGCCCACCCCTCCCCCAGTTCTCTGTCCCATTGCCTAGGACACATCTTGAACTGCAGTGACACAATGCAAATGACTATGTTTATCATCTGTTTTCATTTCTCATTTCTCCCTACTGGCATGTAACTTCCATGAGAGCAAAAACTTACTTGAGTTTTGTCCATTCTAGTCCAAGCAGAGAACAGCACCTGGCACTCAATCAGCTCTGAACACATTGTGCAATACGTGTGAAGAATCAGTGATTTATCAAGACTCCATCACCGGGAACTGTGCTGTTACTTTAGGTCCTTTATTGAGGGAGGACAAATGTCCCCATCTGATGGATGAAGAAACTAAGACTTAAAGAGGTTAAGTCCGCAAGTCACTCTGCTCATTAGTGGCAGGCTGGGCTTTGAAACCACATCTCTCTGGTGCTGTTGGAGGGAACAGTTGTCCATGGTATCCTGCACCAATGGGATCACAGCGAGCAACAGCCTTGTCACCTGTACCATAAGCTCAATAACAATCCCCACACCCCCATGGGGTTTTAGACTAAATGAGATGAGTGTGTGTGTGCAACATCTTGTTTGGTGTAGCAAGTAAAAAGTGGTCAATACATGTTAGATGCTGCCCACCCTCGACTCCTGCACCCTTCACACCACCCTATACAGGATTCTTACTTGCCCTGCCCAGAGGTGTAGTTTTCAGGAAACGGCATGTGGATTATTTGTAATATTATTCTGTTTCTGAAAGTTGCTCTGCCCCTGCCTGCCACTACCTTATGCCTTCCCCATGTCCTTGGGACCTTGTTAATATGGTTAATGGCACAGGTCCTAGGGGCAGGTGCCTAGAGTTGGATCAGGGGGCTAATAGGTAGAAAGATGATAGAGAGAGAGAGATAATAGATAGATGGATAGATAGATAGATAGATGGTAGATGGATAATAATAGATAGATAGATAGATAGATGATAGATGATAGAAAGATAGTAATAGATGATAGATAGATAGATAGATAGATGATAGATATGTATTTTAAGGAATTGGTTCACACAATTGTAGAAGTACAAGTCTAAAGTCAACAAGATGGAGACCCAGTGAAGAGTTGTAATTCAAGTCTGAAAACTGTCTTATTGTGGATTTTTTTCCCCCTGGGGGAAGTCAGACTGTTCTATTCAGACCTCTAACTGATTGGATGATTTTCTTATTTCTAAATTAAGCATTTAAAATCTTTTGATATATTGATATGTCAGTATATCAAATATATATTGACAGCCCTCACCTTGGTGCCCAGCTTAGGCTAATTCTTTTGTATACATTGTGGCAGTTTTAATCCTCACAATAATCCCAGGAGGGACTTGATGACTGTCCCACTCTGCAGCAAAGGACACTGAGTCTCAGAGAGGTTAAGAGCCCCAGAGCCAGAGTTTGTTTCACGTTGATACAAGGTGCCTTACGGTGCTGGCAGGCGAGGACCCTATGACTCTTACACATTTTGGCAGCATGCCCCCTTGGACAAAATACTCAGAGAGACTGGGCTCTAAAAATAGCGACTCTTAAAATATTAATTCCCTATAATGCTCCATATATATGCTGCTTTCTAACCAGGGCTCCCACAGTCCTAGTAGAATCAGGGAAGGGATCTCTGTCCTTCTTTGTTTCTACCCTGAGCCGTGCGTGCCCTTTCCTGTGGTTGGGTGGGTGGGTGGGTGTCAGTGGTGTTTGCTTGTTTCCCTTGCCAGTGGATCCACACCTGCCCTGGCTGGTTGCTTTAGAGCCCCAGGAACTCAGCCCACTGTCACTCCTGCATCCGTGCCCTGAGCCCAGACGATCCTCCCCAGCCCCCACCCCATCAATCAAACTGAACATGCCTGCTCTGAGGGAGCCCACAGGGCTCAGCAGCTGTAACACCAGCATCCTAACTGGTTCCCAAAGGAATCAGAGCCCACTGCTGGGGCCTGTATTTTAATGAAGCTACGCCTACACACCAGGAATTTTAAGACTGAGAATTTCCCCCAAATCCTCCCCTGAACAGAGCCTCCCCCTTGTGAGCCAGCTCAGATATCTGGGCTGTTCCCGTAGCAGAGCGGGACTTTCAAACCCCAGGAGGCCTCAGAATCCCACTGGGGCTTGTCCCCAACAATGCAGGTTCCCAGGCCTCATCCTCAGAGGTGAGGCTCTGACTGGTCTGGAGTGGGGGTGGGATGCTGTGTGCTAAAGATCCTGGTTCCCAAAGTTGTGAGACTGAGGACCGACCCTAAGAGACAATGAAGAGGCATCCACAGAGGCGGGCCATCGGAAGTGGTAGTTCATCCACTCAACTACCCAAACAGCTATTAACCAAGTGGGTTTGTGCGGCAGAGGCTGTGCTAGGTGCTGGTGACATACCAACGTGGGGTAAAATGACCCTGTTGTCCTGGGGTTTACATCTGAATCAGGAAAGACAAACCAAGAGCCACATGAGAAGAAAAATGTCGAGTGGTGGCTAAATGGAGAGGAATAAAGAGGGTGAGCAGTAGGGGGATCTGGGGATTTGCAGAGTGAGGGGGAAGTCACAAAGCTATGGCCCACAGCAAGACCAAGGTCCACTGGGACCTGGCCGCCTGGCCACGCACAGGGAGCAAAGGGAGGGGAGAGGAGCAACAGGAGGCTGGGGAGTCCAGAGAGGACCTGTGAGCCAAGAGCATTCCCTCTTACTGTCATGATGAGAAGCATGGAGAGGGCTGGGGACACTGGGGTTTCCAGAGCCATGAGATGCACTCATGTTGGCAGTGGATATGAGAAACAGTGGAGTAAGTGGTGGCTGCAGTGCAGGGAGTGTTGGGGTTTGAAGAGAGACCATATAACATGGTCCCCAAAGAACGAAAGGGACCAGATGGGGAGGATGTCGTCAGGAGATAGGCAGCCGCACGAAGAGGATTCAAAGCCAAACTCAGCTCCTTGTTGTACACTTCTGCAGCTGTGTTCAGCTGGGTGGTGCAAGAGTGTGCCGTCAGAGAGCAGAATGTAACCAGGGTCGGGATTTGTCCTAATGCATTGGGGTCAGGAGCTGAGGGCTGGGGACAGGGGGCAATGCTGTTGAGGACAGTGGACTTTGGGCGGTGAGAGCTAGGGACACTGAACCTGGCAGGTGGATAGCAAGGAGGCAGTGGGGCCATTGGGTTGTGGAGGTGTCAGGCGCAAGAGCTGTAGGAGGCAGGAACAGGGGACGGGTGCACTGCTGGAAGGTAGCCGTGGAGTGCAGTGCCTGAGAGGTCAGGAGATAAGGCCTGGGGTGTGACTGTGGGGTGAGTGGTGGAGGCAGAGTGAGCACTGAGATCTTCACAAGAGAGGAGGTCAGGGACTGGAGAGGCGGAGTGCCCAGCCACATGGCTGTTGTATCAACAAGACTCATACATGGAATGTGCTGCAAGGAGGCAGGGAACCAGGGACTAAGTCCTGTTGTCTTGGTGTGACCCTCCCAGGTGTCTGTAGGGGCCTAAAGCAAGGAAGGGAGATGACAGTGTAATCCAATGGTCCCATTTTCAAAGGTGGTGGAGTTGAGGGGGAAGGCGGGACAAGGGCAATGAGGAAAAATGGGACATCTGCCCTCCTCTGGGCTAGAGCTCCAAGGGGTAGAGATAGTTGGGGTGGTATAGTGTCCTTTGCAGTTAGCCCATGGGGTTACAGCAAGCGGTGAGGGAAATGTTCAAAGGAGGAGCTGAGCTATGAGTTCCAGAAGGGATTGTGGAGAGACTGAGAGCAGGGCAGGTGAGGGAAGAGGTGAGGGTTGGGGATGTGTTGCCAGTAGGGATCACACTCCAGGGGATGAGGTGTGGCTGGGATCTTGTGCCCAACGTAAAAGGAAGAGAGGACCAGTAGATTAGACCCTGTGGTCCCAAGGCAGGACACCATGATGAGCTGTCAGTGCTAAGAGTGTAAGGATGGCATTTTTCTTGGGGCTCTGGGGCTCCCTCTCCACTCCTACAGATGGACTGATTCCGTCAGGGAAGGGGGACTTTTCCAGAGGCCAGCCATGTTCTGGACAAGTTACAAAACATAATTAGGTTCAAGATTCTTCAACTGGAATCTGAAAATAATGACCCTGAGCCCAGGGCTATTGTGGAGACAATTGGTGAGGTGCAGTCATTCTCAAGGATCCCCAGGTCTTTTTGACACACTTAAAGTAAAGAAAAAAGCTTCTGGTCCCCAGCCCCCAACCTCAAATGCTTTGTCGGCGGCATTCTCCAGGGACCCCCTCCCAACCGTCTCTCTCAAGCGGTCCCCTCCACAGCTCTCCTGTGATCTTCCCCCAGGGCATGGAGTGCATGTCTGTCTCTGCCTGTGTACCTCCTTCCCGCTAGAATGTAAGCCTTGTTTATCAACTCCGGATATCCTGTTTTGTTCACTGCCGTACCCACAGCACCTGGACCATTGTGGGCAGAGGAGGTGAGTAAATGTGCCTTGAATGCCCAAAAGATCTCACGTCAGTGTGAGCCCAAAGCCCTGCCCACTGCGTGGTGGTGAACTGGTCTGGAGGGATGAGTTAATAGGAAGAGCAGTGGACACAGGAGAAGCAAGTTCTCAGCAGCACAGAGAGCACTGGCCGTGGAGATGGATCAACCCTGACCTGAGTCCCGTTGAAAGGCATATATTTGTGATTTAATGCAAGTGGTTGCACCTCTCAGTTATTTGTAGTAAACACAATTATGTCTTAGGTCTGTTTTAGCTCTAAAATACCTTTGTCTTTATCAGTGACTCAGATAAAATCCATGCTATTGAGTTTATGATAGTAGGGGAAGCAAAGTTCAAATCCCAGTCCTGGTGCCCATTTACGGGGTTGCCCCAGGAAGTTACTTGCTCTTCTGAATGTTAGTGTCTTCGTCTGGAAGACAATGGGACCATTCCTTGTGGTGGCCAGGTCTCCCCCTGCCCCCGTGCTGCTGTATTCCAGTAGCAACCCTACGGATGTACAATTAGGGCCTGATATGGTCATGAACTCTCCCCAGCGTTTGCCTCAGAAAGGAATTCTGGGATTATGAACATAAGGCCCATAGTCTAAACATTGTAACAGAAAAGGAAAGAATTGGGTGCCGTGGGGGAGCACAGCACCACTCAGGCCCAGCCACTGAGAACCCAGCAGGATTAATGAATCCGGGAGGAGAACACAAAACCAAATCATCGTGATGATTTATAAGCTGCCCGAAATGAGTGAAATAAAATGAGAGTGAGGCTGTGGTCTTTGGGAAAGCTGAGTCCTGGAGGATCCCTGCCTGGACCAGGGCCCTGAGCCCCAGGCTGGGATCTGACCCTCACTGGGCCTATGCCCCTGGGCCCCCTAGGAACCCCTGCACTCAAATATTAGAGTTCTGACTGATATTCACCCAGTGCCTCCTGACGAGTGTATCGATTTAGTAACTTAATCAATAGTGGTTGAACACCTAACATGTGCTTAGTACTGTGCCAGGGCTGTGAATCTAGGTATGGGTCTTGCTTTGATGGGATTCAGAGCCCACTGGGAGAAAAAGGCCTCAATCAGATCATCACACACACGGATGCTGACCATGGTCACCGCTGTGACAGTGACATGAAGGAACGAGATGATGCTGGACTAGAACCTGGTCCAAGGAGGCCTTCTATATAGGAGTGACAGTGAGCAAGACCAGACGGAGACTGGGGAGCACTCCAGGCACATAGACACGAAGACTGTGATGGAGGAGATGCCTGCCCAGGTTGGCCAAGTGGCTCTACCCCAACATCTCCACCCCACCCTGAACAGGGATGAGAAAGAGCTCAAGATGGGAATCAGAGGAGCTGGGTTCAAATCCCTCTGCTACTCTTTCATTGTAACTAGGCAGGAGTCACTTTGCTGCTCTAGGCTTCTGTTCCCTTGCTCGTGAAAGGAAGATGAAGCTGGTTCTCAGGACTGTCAGGGGGATTACAGGAATTGCAGGTGGGAAGGGGTTTTGTGAACTGTAAAACTGTGCATATGGCAGAGGTGGTCCTAATCACATCGCCCAGCTCTTCTGTCTTCCTGTCTATCACATCCCGTTTCCTCTAAACTCCTCTTAAGTAGGAGTGGGTGGGGCTGGGAGAAATAATCACCATTTATTGAGCACCTACTGTATGCTAGGAACTGAGCCAGTTCTTTATGTACATGATTTCATTTTCTCCCCATTTTACAGATAGGGAAAACTGAGACTCCAGTAGTCGTAGAGTAAGGATTTAAACCAGCGTCCATGTGGGAAGGGCTCAGAGTTTTATGCAACATCCCAGGATGTCTGTGCAAGCATCCTGTCCTTCCATACACTCTTCTTGTTCTCCATACGCCATGGAAGACTCTTACCTTAAGTTTGCAGTCTGGTGGAGAAGGCTGACTCACGGACACATAATGGCAGTTCAGGCTTCTAGGAGCAACTAGAAGTGGTAATGCTGAGTTGGGTGGGTCTCCAAGGGCTTCACGGACCCCTCATGACCTGACTGGTGACCCCCACACTACATCTCAGACTATGTGTTGGGTATGTCGTCAGGCTCACCCATCCATGAGTGAATTAATTGAACCCAGTGCATCCTTGAACATGTTTGTGAATCCTGAAAGCTTCAGTCTCCATGAGATATACTTGGGAATAATTAACTCAATACAATTGCCTTACACCCCGACCAGTGGAGAGGCAGAGCCCTTGAACTGGATTAATCAATGTCAACCATGCTGATGTTTGTTCTTTGCAGGATTAAAGGAAAATGAACCATCCCCAGGCATGGCTTAACCAGCTGCTCTCTCTCTTCCAAATAATACAGAGAGAGGAAAAGGACTTGGCTGGAGGCACCGTATGGGGCTTAGCTAGAAGCGAGGCAGAACTACCTTCCTAGGCTGTGTGTACATTTGCAGAATGCTTTCATGCTTTTAGACCAAGACGTGGGTCTCTAGCCAGTATGTCCTGCCTCTACCATGGGCTACTCTGTGACCTCATTGCACTCAGCCTCAGTTTTACTGACCAATGACAGGGATAATAATATTGCTTACCTATTGAGCTCTGGGGGGATGCCATTGCAAAATACCACAGACTGGGTGGCTTTAAAAAGATAAAGTTACTTCCTCATAATCCTGGAGGCTGGAATTTGAGATCAAGGTTTCAGAAGGGTGGGTTCTTCTGAGGCCTCTCTCAGTGGCATGTGGATGGTCATCTTCTCCCTGTGTCCTCATAGGGTCATTCCATTGTGCCTCTCTGTGTCTTAATCTCTCCTTCTTATAAAGACTCCAGTTAAGCTGGATGAGGGCCCACCCTGATGGCCTCCTTTTACCTTGATTACTTCTTTACAGACCCCATCTCCAAATACAGTCACCTTCTAAGTCCCGGGGGGTGAGGACCCCAATGCATGAATTTGCAGGGGACATGATACAGACTAGATCATGGTCCCCCAACAATGCCACATCCTAATCCCCCAAACCCTGTGAATGGATATTTTTATACAGCAAAAGGGATTTGCATGCATGATTAAGCTAAGGATCATGAGATGGGAAAATTATCGCAGATCATCTGGGTGGGTACAGTGTGACCACAAGTGTCTTTATAAGAAGGAGGCAAGAGGGTCGGAGTTCAGAGTAGGAGATGTGCAGACAGAACCAAGAGACTGAGGGGAGCCGAGGCAGGACCACCGGTAGAGGAGCGTGGGTGCCTCTAGAAGCCGAAAGGCAGGGAAACAGATTCCCAACCCTAGAGCTTCCAGAAGGAACACACCTTGTTGACACTTGATTTGAAGGTCCAAAGACTCATTTTGGAGTTCTGACTTTAGAACTGTATGAGAAAAAAATCTGTTTTGTTTTAGGTCACGAGGTTTGCAGTAACTCGTTACAGCAGCCCCAGGAAGCGAATGCAGGTTCATGAGGATGAATAAAGCAGCACAGGCTAGTGCCTGGAAACCTCAGGGTGAGGGCCAGAGTCACGCCAGACTGTGGCAGCAGGCTGGGACACGGGGACGCAGGGAGGGGCTATGAGCCAAGGAGATGCTATGTCCCACAAACTGGGTGGCCTGAGACAATATGAATTTATTCTCCTGCAGTTCAGAAGTCCAAAACCAAGACATTGACACGCTTGTCTCCCCTTGGGGCTCTGAGGGACAACCCATCCCACACCTCTCTCCTGGTGCCTGGCGGTGCCAGGCGACCTTGGCTTGTGGCTGCCCGACCCCGGGCTTTGCCTGTCTTCACAGAGCCTTCTCTGTTTGCCTCTGTGCCTTTTTTTCTCCTTACAGGGACACCAGTTGTTGGTTTGAGGGCTGACCTAAACCAGTACAATTTCCTCTTAATTACCCCTGCAAAAACACTATTTCTAAATGACATCGGTCCGCAGGTACTTAATAGACACAAATTTGAGGGACACTGTGTGAGCCGCTCCTACTCCAAGAGGTTGCTGTCGAACCGTGTCCTAAAACCTACAGCTTGGGGGGCCGGTGGTAGTGGGGAGGGCATGCCACTGAGTGCTGAGGCTTGGCTGGGCTTTCTAAACACGTGTCTGCGGATGGTCCTGGGCCTGTGAGCACCACGCCCCACTCTGCGTGGCACCCTTACAACTTTTCTGGGGGGGAATGTCTCCTCTTCCCCTGCTGTTGTACAAGGATGAGGGGGTCCTTGGCTGTTTAATGCCTCCAGCTGATGGATTT
This sequence comes from Lontra canadensis, assembly GCF_010015895.1. Lineage (NCBI taxonomy): Eukaryota > Metazoa > Chordata > Mammalia > Carnivora > Mustelidae > Lontra > Lontra canadensis. The sequence continues at coordinate 20,143 of NW_022631837.1, forward strand.
ACAAGTTGACAACCACATCCAGCATTCCCTTTTAATTTTTGAGATGATGTAAGAACTGGCTAGAGGCGCTGTAGGTATCAGAGGGCCATTAAGGGGATTTATGTAAGAAAGGACAGAGTCAGATTTATGTTTTGTAAAGCCGTTCGGGTCATATTAAAAAAGAAATACAACCTTGTGTGGGGGTGTTGTAATAAAGAAACGTATCCTGAAATACAAATTATGTAATCGTATTTATCGAACTGGGTACTTCTAGGCGCACACTCCTCCAGCTATGACTGCCTACTTTAGATTCCAGGAACTCATGCATTTTCTTCTTGAGATTTTTTTTTTCCTCCCAGGCAGAGAACATTGATCTAGAAACTGGGCGCCATGCGAATTGGGTCTTGTCTGCCAAGAGCTGAACTCTGACCCCCTGTAATTGTTCTTTGTTCATCAGTAAGACGGGAGCAGTGTCAGAACTAAGGGAGGTGACATAGGAAGGTCTGTGTTCGTACCTGGTGCAGAGCAGCCACAGTCTGTGTAATATCCATGTAATGTACAATAAATTGCCCCTGGCTCACGGTGAGTGCTTTGTTTGTTAATATGACCCGTACTACTGTTAACATGAGTGCATCATGTAGGGGTCTGGGGTTTGTCCATGGTCCCTGCCTTCCGCAGGAAACAGGAGAGAAAGAAGTAAGATTTGAGTAGCCACGATGAATACTTTCATTGTCGTTTCCCAGTTTCTAGAACAGTCCATGCCAGTATGGTGAGATCCAAAATAGGAGAACCATGGTCATTGGCTTCCTGTCCCACGTCTGCTTGCTGGTAGATGAGTGCAAGGCCCTGCTCAAGCTGGCTAAGACAGAGGTCAGCAGCGAAGGTGACTCCCTCCAGTCCCTACACAGCCCCACAAACATCTCCGCACCTTTCCCTGGGGCTCCTCGTGTTAGCCCGGCTCACACGGACGTGTATGCCTCTCCCTCCGTTAGCAGTGAGCATGGCTTCCGTGGGCCTGGCCCCATGCTGGTTGCTCCCCTAAATCCTCACCGAAATCAAGCAGGGTCCCTGGTGTTCAGCCAGACCAGAAGGAAAACCTAGGAATTCCCTCTGAGGTCTGACCACCTGAAGTTGCCTTCTCCATCAAATAATGCTCCTCACAACTGGCCTCAACCCACCTCTCTAAACTCACCTCTCTTCATCACAGCCTCTTCCCACCACTCCTGCAAGCCTGTCTTCCCTCTGCCCAGAGCTGCGCTAATGCCCTCAGGCTGTCCCTTATTGAACAGCAGCGGACAACATAAGTTTCTGGATCAGACAACTGGCTCATTGAATTTGTGTATTAAAATACACCAGGACGCCTGGGTGGCTCAGTTGGTTAAGCATCTGCCTTCTGCTTGCCTCATGATCTCAGGGTCCTGGCATCAACGCTGCGCCCAGCTGGAGCTGAGCAATGAGTGGGGAGTCTGCTTCTCCCTCTCCCTCCACCCCTGCCCCTTGCTCTCTCTCACTCTCTCTCGCACTCAAAAGAAAAAAAAAATGAAAATAAAACATGACAAAGGTAAATTCCTGGAACAGGACATACAACAGGTGCTTTAACAACATGCAGAATAAACACCACCGGCGCCAGACAATCCTTGCCTTAACTGTGTGCAGTGCATACCCTCCAGCTAGGAGTGCGGAACCCAGCAGACCCGATTGTGGATTGCGCACGTAGGGCCGGAGCAAGCAAGAGGCGGGAGGCGGTCCGGATATGCACCTTTTCCCACCTCCACCTGCTACCTCCCTGCATGCCAGCCGTGCATTTCTCCACCCACCCCCCACCCACGCTGTCCCCTTGGTAAAATAGCCACAGATTTCATTTCACAATTGTGGCTTTTCTCCAGTTTTTGTCTTCGTTGCTGCGCACGATTGCTGACTGAGGATGCTCCGAGGCGCCTGCAGAAATGTCCTCACCGCCCTCCCTCGCCCTGGGAATCAGAGCCACTCCTGTGCTGTTTTTTGTTTTTGTTTTTGTTTTTGTTTTTGTTTTTGTTTTTAATAGTCCAGCTGACATTTCATGATTTGCTTTATTTGGGGGCTGGAGAATAATTCAAGAGCAAGAACTGGGTTTTATAGCCTCGCCTGCATACTTTCCATCAAAATGCCAGTTTGCCCAGCTCTGAAATTGTGAACCTGTCCTCAGAAAACGTCGTCACAGCCTTCCATCCACGCAGAGCTCCTAACGCGCCTTCTGAACGCACAAGCCCATTTGGAAGGAGATGACGCAGCAGTGCTGAGATACCATCAATGAGAAAAATAGAGCTGGAGGGAATGGCCCTGAAACCCGCGACCTTGCGGCTCTGATAAGATGCTCTGCACCTAACTAAAATGCTGTTCTTATTAAATCCCAAATGACTCAGCCTCTCTGGCTGGTTTGTCTGTGTACCTTTGCTGGAGTCTGCCTGGTAAGTCTCCCATGAGAGAGATCTTTTTTTTTTTTTTTAATGTATTTATTTATTTAAGAGAGAGAGAAGCAAACTCCCCACTGAACACAGAGTCCAATGATCTCGGGACCCTGGAGATCATGACCTGAGCTGAAATCAAGAGTCGGATGCTTTGCCAACTGAGCCTCCCACGTGCCCCAAAAGAGATCTAACTCCCATTCCCAAAAGCACATTTCACAAGTGCTCCCCAGGTCCACGAAAACAGCAGTGATGGTGACCCCTCTTTTTCTGCACTCCTTTGGCTTGGGGGCCAGGCCAGGCTGGCTGTCGGCAGTCTCTCGTTATCTTTACCTTGCAAGAGTCAGAGACGGGCTGTTTCCATTTTCCAGGTGAAGGCACAGGGCTCAGGCTGCCCGAGATCATACAGCTAGTGCAGCTCTATTCTGTCGCTGCATAACAAACAGCCATGAATATAGTAGCTTACACCAGCTCTCCTTGACTCTCTCAGCTTCCGTGGGCTGGGGTCTGGGCCCAGCTTCACTGGCTCCTCTGCTCAGCCCCAAAGCTGTGGTCCAGGGGCTGCACTCGTTTCTGGACCTCTCCCAAGCTCCCATGGCTTTGGGCAGATGGCAGGCCCTTGTGGCTACAGGACCAAGCTGCCCGTCTTCTCGCTGGCTCTCAGCGGCTAGAGGCACCTGCAGCTCCCACTGTGTGTCCTGCTCGCACATGACAGTGCCCATCTTCAAAGCCAGCAAGGAAGGATCCCTCACTCTGGCCTACAGAGACCAAGTCTGATATGATGTCATCTTGTGGGGGAGGGGCAGACACATCTGTCACCTTCGTCACATTCCCTTGGTTGGAAGCGCATCACAGGTCAAATGACCCATCCAGGTGTCAACCCGATGTCACATCTTCGGAAAGTCCTTCTCTGACCTCCTCCCAAAAACAGGACCTCTTTTGCTTTTTTTCCTAGATCTTCAAAGCCCTTGTCCCAACCTGAGATGTGTCATTTTTATTCACATGCACCCTGGCCTGTCTCCCCTCCTGGAGCTCTAGCCTCATTCATCTGTGTCTGTCTTGTTCACTGGTATGTCCCCAGTGACCACAGATGGGACACCCTATAAATGCTGGGGAACCGTTGGTTCACCTCCATGCTAAGAGTCGATACCAAAGGAGCGCATGCAGGCATCAGATTTAACCCACACCAGGAAGAAAGCTGGGGCAGGGGGTCACCCTGGTAGCCACGGAGGGCAGGGCTGGAAGCCCTGGCAGCCTGTTCCTGAATAGGACTCGCCTGAATGGACAGCCTCTCTCCTTGGAGCCACTGTGTCTGGTTTACCGAGCTGCTCACAACTGTGCTCTGTTTGGTCCTCATGATATGCGATATGGTGGACGGGGCTTTTCAGATGTGACCGTAGACTCTGTGAGTGGTGGACCTGTCCAAGGTCATGCTGTGGTCTGTGGGGGACCCTGGCTGCCCTCTTGAGATGGGCCAGCCTCCTCCATTGGTTCCCCTTCTCATGGCTGGCTGTGTTTGATTCCTGTGACTGTTACAGCAAATCATCACAAAATCTGGGTGTAAAATGAGAGATTTATTCTCTCACTTCTGGCCCAAAGATTGAAATTGAGGTGTCAGCCAGGCCATGCTTTTCCGAAACTTCCAGGAAGAATCCCTTCCTGCTTCTCCCAGCTCCTGGTGCCTCGTGGCCCTCCTGGACTTCCAGCCACAGCTCTCCTATCGCTGCCTCTGTCTTCAGGAGCTCTTCTTCTGTCCTTCATGTCTGTGTGTCCAACTCTCCCTCTCCTTTCTCTTATAAAGATGGAAGCTGTGTACTGTCATTTGCAAATATCTTCTCCCATTCCGTGGGTTGCCGTTTTGTTTTGTTGACTGTTTCCTTTGCTGTGCAGAAGCTTTTGATCTTGATGAAGTCCCAAAAGTTCATCTTCACTTTTGTTTCCTTTACCTTTGGAGACATATCTTGAAAGAAGTTGCTGTGGCTGATATCGAAGAGGTTACTGCCTATGTTCTCCTCTAGGATTCTGATGCATTCCTGTCTCACATTGAGGTCTTTTATCCATTTTCAGTTTATCTTTGTGTACAGTGTAAGAGAATGGTCGAGTTTTATTCTTCTACGTATAGCTGTCCAGTTTTCCCAGCACCATTTATTGAAGAGACCATCTTTTTTCCACTGTATACTTTTTCCTGCTTTGTCGAAGATGATTTGACCATAGAGTTGAGGGTCCATATTTGGGCTCTGTACTCTGTTCCACTGGTCTATGTGTCTGTTTTTATGCCAGTACCATGCTGTCTTGGTGATCACAGCTTTGTAGTAAAGCTTGAAATCAGGTAACGTGATGCTCCCAGTTTTATTTTTGTTTTTCAACAATTCCTTAGCGATTCGGGGTCTCTTCTGGTTCCATACAAATTTCTGGATTATTTGCTCCAGCTCTTTGAAAAATACTGGTGGAATTTTGATCGGAATGGCATTAAAAGTATAGATTGATCTAGACAGTATAGACATTTTAACAATGTTTATTCTTCCGATCCAAGAGCATGGAATGTTTTTCCATCTTTCTGTGTCTTCTTCAGTTTCTTTCATGAATGTTCTGTGGTTCCTCGAGTACAGTTCCTTTACCTCTTTGGTTAGTTTTATTCCCAGGTATCTTATGGTTCTTGGTGCTATAGTAAATGGAATCGATTCTCTAATTTCCCTTTCTGTATTTTCATTATTAGTGTATAAGAAAGCCACTGATTTCTGTACATTGACTTTGTATCCTGCCACGTTACTGAATTGCTGTATGAGTTCTAGTAGTTTGTGGGTGGAGTCTTTTGGGTTTTCCATATAAAGCATCATGTCATCTGCGAAGAGAGAGTTTGACTTCTTCCTTGCCAATTTGGATACCTTTTATTTCTCTTTGTTGCCTGATTGCTGTTGCTAGGACTTCTAATACTATGTTGAACAAGAGTGGTGAGAGTGGGCATCCTTGTCGTGTTCCTGATCTCAACAGGAAGGCTATGAACTTTTTCCCATTGAGGATGATATTTGCTGTGGGTCTTTCATAGATAGATTCGATGAAGTTCAGGAATGTTCCCGCTATCCCTATACTTTGAAGCGTTTTAATCAGGAACAGATGCTGGATTTTGTCAAATGCTTTTTCTGCATCAACTGAGAGGACCATGTGTTTCTTCTCTCTTCTCTTATTGATTTGTTCTATCACACTGATTGATTTGTGAGTGTTGAACCATCCTTGTAACCCAGGGATGAATCCCACCTGGTCACGGTGGATAATCTTTTTAATGTGCTGTTGGATCCTGTTTGCTAGGATCTTGTTGAGAATCTTAGCATCCATATTCATCAGTGATATTGGTCTGAAATTCTCCTTTTTGGTGTGGTCTTTGCCTGGTTTGGGGATCAGGGTAATGCTGGCTTC